>NW_026932126.1:0-51751 GCF_032062105.1 Saccostrea cuccullata | reverse complement strand
CTTTGAAAAATGTCCTGAACTTTTTGATCAAAGACTTCCCCTTTTCAAACATGCTGAGGCGGAATTCGACTCTTCAATGTTCGTAGGAACCTTGATTCCATCCAAAAAAGCAATGGTGTCTAATCTTGAAGAAGAAACGCCTGACAAAGAAATTGAACATGTGAGAAAGAAATCAACTGAGCTGCTTGAGGGTACAAGGCAGGTACAAAAGGTTGCTACAGTTTATGGATATATATTTGATCTTTCGTTCAGATGTCAAAATCAAATCCTCGTCTGTGGTTCTTACAGAATCAAAAAGAGTTTTAAGATTCGTGCCTTGGATTTTGATGGAAAAGAAGTTATGTCGATCCGCGTTCAAAAACAACCAAACTACATCACACAATCTCACGATGAAACGATTTTTTACACGTCAGAAAGTCAACAAGGTGTACAAAGAGTTAAAAATGGAACTATTGAGACAATTACTTTAGACAGTTCTTGGAAACCAAGAGGCCTTTCCTGCAGTTCTGATGATATAATCGTAGCTGAGCATAATGAAATGACAAATCTAGGACGTTTGAGTATCTATACATCAGATGGTGAGAGGCGGAAAATCATTGGTGCCATTGGCTCACACCATGAACTCGTAAAGCCCACATATGTTTGTGTCAACAGTAATTCGGATATCTGCACCTCTGATGAAGGGAGACAAATGGTTTTTGTGTTCATTTCATCTGGTGATTTGAAATTTATGTATAAAGGCAAAAAGGGATTTAAGTCTTTCACGCCTCGAGGCCTCGCTACGGATTGTTTGGGTAACATCCTTATTGCTGACTATATAAATCATGCAATACATGTGATTGACTCCGAAGGAAATTTTTTGAGATATATTTTGAAAGACATTAATTTTCCTACTGCTCTGGCAATTGATGACAGAAGAAGACTCTTACTGGGACAATATCTAGACGCCAGCATTCAAGTAGTGGAGTATTTAAAACCTTCATAATAGTCAAGAATCGCGAAAATAATGTTGAAAATGAATGAAAAATAAAAGTAATTGACAGACAATTCATACCGTGCTATAATTTTTGAACGCTTAATAACATCAATTAAAATTATTTTTAGCACATAACATTGATTCTTTAAACTGAGAATCCAAATTTTGTTTTGAATGATGCATAGCAACATGAATAAAAGTCTTTCTGTTTGTCGTTCGTGTATTACAATTACCAAATCCTCTCAGCTATCTCAACAACGTAAAACAAAGTACATATAGAAACTTTGCCAGAGTGTGCTTAAACATTCTAGAATGCTAATCTCAATGCAAACACATGTTGCTTGAAACTGATATTCATAAAGGAAAGAAATACGCCACTGTTCTTTTTTTCTTGCCATCAGCATTAAGTAAAGCACTGATGTATCCCTTCTATTTTTAGATTTAAACTCAAGACACGTGGTTTAGGTGGACCTATTCAAGGGCTCTAGAGTTGAACCGTTTTTATAAATAAAAGTGGCAATAAAAAGGAAATTGATTTTGTCTGCTTCTTTTAAAAATGTTTTATATCATAAAATAAATTCCGTCTTTTCCGTTATGCTGTATCTGTTATTTGGATTATAATTAAAGTGTACATTAATTAACATGGAAAAGGGTCATGTTATGTAAAGAGAATTGTTAAGGTAGCCTATGTACGGAGACACATAAAATGATTTTCAAAGCAAATATGTTAATATTACTTGAAATTCAAAGCGCAGACATGTTTCCTTGTTATTAAATGTAGTAGCCAGTTAAACATGTTTTTATTATTTTCATAGATTTTATTTTCTTTCAAAGACATCTATTTACGTATCCCGGTCGGTCTTTCCTCTGTCAATCGTAACAAAGATTTTGCAAAAATTACAAAATATACTTTTTATTGTTTATTAATTATACAGATTAAACAATGGTAAAAAAAATTGGGGTTTTTATTCAATTAAAAACATAGGGTATTTAAGTTTCCTACAAATGTGTGAAATAATTATTTTTCTTACCAAACAGTGGAATTATAGCAACACTTTGAAGCATAATAGCTTTTGTCAACTACTAGTATATTATTTACTAAAATAAGTTATTTAACAATGTTTTCAATCTTTAATATGATAAAGAACATACCCAAATAATTACAAAAAGTGATTAATATATATATACCTTTACCCACTCACCAATAAGAGATACCGATGCTATATTCTTGATCTTTTTACACTTACACGGATTTAATTATTAAATGACTGTTTGGGGCTACTTTCGGATTAAAATGTTAATAAAAATTGTACCCTTAATTTAAAAGATCATTATTTAATAGAAAAATTGTAATAAAACTCAAGAATATGAATAAGTAACAAATTATTATGAAAAGGAATGCACATCATTTCATGATAAATATCACAAATGCACACACAATCTACAACACATTTTTTTTATTTCAAGATGTTTAAAGCATTTTATTGCATTTAATTTCTAAATAACGTAGATATTTGAAATAGTAATCAAATGCAATAGTTTTCGTCAAAGTTTTTCAAAGTGTCAAAGTTTTCGCCAAAGTTTTTCAAAGTGTACAAAGTTTTCGTCTTTTAATGTTTTTCAATGTCAACTTTCGATATATTTTTCAGAAAGTGTCAAAAATATTTTCGAACAAAGTTTTTTGTTTACCTTAATGTAATTTTCGAAATTTTTCAAAGTGTCATCAGTTTTCGCTCAAAGTTTTCAACAGTGTCAAAGTTTTCGCCAAAGTTTTTCAAAGTGTCAAAGTTTTTGTCAAAGTTTTTCAAAGTGTCAAAGTTTTTGTCAAAGTTTTTCAAAGTGTAAATAATAGACTAAAATATAGAATTTTCGAAAAGTTTTTGTCAAAGTTTTTCAAAGTGTCAAAGTTTTTGTAAAGTTTTTGTCAAAGTTTTTCAAAGTGTCAAAAGTTTTTGTTAAAGTTTTTCAATGTAAAAGTTTTCAGCCAAAATATTTCAAAGTGTATGTTTTCGCCAAAGTTTTTCAAAGTGTCAAAGTTTTCGCCAAAGTTCTTCAAAGTATCAGAATTTTCCATAAAGTTTTTCAAAGTATCAAACTTTTCCAATAAGTTTTTCAAAGCATCCCAAGTTTTTGATAAAGATTTTTAAATTTTCAAAGTTTTTGATAAATTCATGGATGTTCTATTTTTATGTCATGGAAATAATTAGTTACAGATTTGCAAAAAAAATTTTCCGATGTCAAACATGCAGCTCATATTGCATTAAAATGAACGTGTACATTAATTGACATGGCAAAGGATCATGTTATGTTTGGCTTAGATGGCATGTACAAAGACACGTAAAAGGGATCTCGAAGCAATTATCGTTACTGTTATGGATATTCATACGGAGGTTTCCGTAAGTTTATTAAACAGGTTATTATTATTTTCATTGATTTTACTTTCTTTTGATGACATCTAATTACGTATCCCGGTTGGTCTTTCCTCTGTCATTCGTAACAAAGATTTTGCAAAAGAACAACAAAATATAGTTGGATTTCAATTGTTGCTAGAATCCCGAGATTAGCACGGTAAAACAAAAAAAATATTGGGTTTAATATATACAATTCAAAACATAGGGTATTTCAGTTTCCTCCAAGTGTGTGAAATAATTATTTTTCTTACCAAACAGTGGAATTTTAGCAACACTTTTAAGCTAAATAATTTTTTTTCAATTACTTTTATATCATTTACTCAAATAAGTTATTTAATTCAGTGGTACTATTGTTCTGTTTATTTCATTTTATTAAGGAACATTTGCTATAAATAGAAACACGTGACGTCGCTGTAGTGTTGCATGCTTCTGCCTCAGACTTTTTTTTATCTATATGTAATAGTTGATAATAATTTACGTTTGGTAAATCATTAGACTTTATTTTCTTGAAAAACGTTTAGATTTCCAGAGGTTGAATTTGATTGCTTCCTTAACATACTCAAGATTTGATTGAAGAATGAAAATATGTATATGACATGATGAACAACTAAAATAGTGGATGGAATTATTTTGATTTCAAGATGTTGAATTTCAAAGCATTTTAGTGCATTTAATTTTTAGATAGCGTGGGTCTTTGAAATAGAATACACATGCAAAAGTTGCTGTCGCCAGACCTTGTGTAAAGTGCCTCGTTGGTAGAACGTAATGTTCAATATACTGAGAGCTTTTTTTCTTTTGTATGAGTGATTTCATCTCAGCCAAGATATATATTTAGAACATCAATTGAAACAAAAAAATATCATGAACTACAATGCTTTTGTTTATCTTTATGTAATTTGTGGAGATAACAAACATCATTCAAGCTCTAAAGTCCATGCAACAATAGAAAATAGGAGCAGAGCAAATACAGACATCCGGAGCATCAGTGGTCGAATCAGCTGCCATTGAAGATGGAGCATCGCCTGCTGATCGGTCACATCAACCGTGTGCTCTTTGTTATGAACTGGAAATGATGAAATCCGCCGTCAATTCAGTGTGTAAATAATGGACTAAAATTTAGTATGAAAAACATCAGGCAGCATGTGACTCAATACTAAATTGCATTTAATTTGTTGACAAGATCATTTTATCGATCATGGAAGATTTTTTAAAGGAATCATAAAAGTATGTAGCCAAAATATTAAAGTTATGCTTCTCGACCTTGTGATCAAGTCGGTACTTTTCTAGCAGTATGAAGATATGCAGCAAAAACTCAAGACTTTCTAACATATGTGACAAGGGTACAGTGATTAGAGTGCGTCTAAATAAGATGCCATTATAAAGTTCTATAATCTATTTTTAAAAGATACCATAGAGTCTGACACATCTGTTTCATACTTAGATATTTTACTTGAAAAAGATCTTAAAGGTATTCTAACGTCCAAGCAATATGATAAACCTGATGACATTAACTTTTCTATCGTTAAATTCCCTTACTTAAAAGCAATATGCAGCAATATACCTTCATCACTGCATACGGAGTGTATATATCTCAGATGATTCAATACGCAAGAGCTTGCTCTACGTATGAACAATTTCTAAAACGAGGTAAATTATTAACAAGCAAGTTGATGAAACGAAAATATCAGCAGTATCATTTAAAGTCATCATTTCGTAAGTTCTATGGTTGATACAATGACCTTGTCAGCAAATACAATTTGTCAAATGCTGACTTTCGTTTTTTATACTAATTGTTAGTCCATTATTTACACACTGAATAAACGACGGATTTTTCCGTTATTCCCTGATCATGACAAAAACACACGGCTGTAGTTACCGGTCAGCATGGGATGTTTACTCCTCCATGGCACCTGACCCCATCTCTGATGTTTCGGAGGTCCATGTTTGCTTTGCTCTTATTTTGTATTGTTTTATGGAGTTTGAGTTTGAATACTGTTCGTTATCTCCATATCCTTCATGCAACAATGAATTATCTACATGTACCTGTAAAATATGTTCTGAAAATAAATACGCTTTATCTGTAGTGTGTGTAGATTTTCATATTGTAACCATCTTAAACAATAGGTCGAGATTTTACTTCTTATAAAATCATCAACATTCTGACTGCTGAAGATAGGATTGTAGATACGAAATCCGATACTGTAAAATCACATATTTTCTAGGGGTCGAATATATATTGGTTCACGAGAATTTGATTTTGTGGTTGAGATTGAATACTGTTCTTTATGTCCATTTCCTATATTTTGAAGTTTAAGAATTGTGCAGTAGAAATATATTCTAAAAAGTGCATTTCGTGGTGAAAATTAAACCCCCTCAAAAATTAGTGAATTCACAATATGTTTTAAAAGTATTTGTTTAAGTAAATAATTGGAAGATTTAATTATGCAAACTTTAAGAAAACCCCTTTCCATTCGTATCCTTCTTGGTGAAAAAAGATTTCAATTAAAACTCTAGAAATCTTTAAAGCAAACCATTTAATTCTCGTCAATTGATTTTGATTGTCTTATCATCATATAAAAATATTTATCTTATTGTAAAATGGTATTGTATGGAAAAAATCAAGAAAATCCATATTTAACTAGATGAGATCTCGTTGCGAGCAACGAGTAGGTCTTCCGTTGATTTTCTCGATAAGATGAGATATGATTTTGACGGAGATATTCTTTAATAAAGAATGATATTGTAATATTCATTACTTTATTAGATAAAGGGGGGTAGATTTTATCTGTAAAAGTTCAAGTTATTGTACATGTATTTATTGGTATATTCCATGAATCATGCCATGTTTGTTTTGGTTATAGATTTAACATTGTGTTGGTCCCACATGGTTTTCTGTTATATGCTTATGTATTTTGATTATTATTTACCTGACAAGGCTATGTACTTAAATTGTTTAAGATTTTATTGTCAATGAAAATAAGGATATTTCAAGGCCAGTCTGTTACAAAAATGGTGTCAGAAGTGGGATGTCACAGTCCAAAGTGGCATCCAGGATTCGAACCTATTCCTCGAGGCTTTTGTGAGTGGTGGATAAAAAAAATGTACATAAACTTGTAAATATGTTTTAGATTGTTATTTTCCTGACGTTCGGATATGGCAGATGATTCTGATACTGAAGTGATTATTAATCAACGAGAAGAGGGATCTGAAATGATCTTACTGAACATGATGAATTAGGGCAGGGTGATATACATAATCGTCAAAAGGAAGATCAAGGACCATATATGATGAGATCTCGAGAAGACTGTGGAACTGATATCCATCCAATGTCATTGGGAGGCTACAGAGAGACTACTTCAAAGAAGGCTGGATTACCAGTAAAACCTGAACCATACAGTGGATCTGAGGACTGGGAGGAGTACATAAACCATTTTACACTATGTTCCGAGCTGGGGAAATGGTCTGAACAAGAGAGTGTACTAGCTTTGGCTGCAAGTTTGAGGGGACCAGCAAGGACATTTTACATCAGCCTTCCCAAAGAAGAAAAGTATGACTACTCATTGCTAATAAGAGAATTGAGTCAGAGGTTCGGCAGCTCCCGTCAACAAAGTAGATGGCTTTCAAGGCTAGAAGGAAGGAAGCGTAAACCAGATGAATCAATTGCATCCTTAGGAGATGACCTTAGACAGACGTCTCAAAGAGCTCACCCTAACTTAGATGCTAGAGCCCAAGAAGCATTAGCCTTAAATCAACTCTACAAATCTATTTCCTTGGAAATGAAGTGCCGCTGCATTGACAGGAATTGTTCTACTATAGCCCAAGCAGTTGACATTATAGAGAGGTATGAGTCAATACTAGGAGATGGAACGGAAAAGAAGAGAGCAGTGAGAATGGTAGGAGCAGACTCAAAACAGGAAGAAGACGACATTTCAAAAACCTTGAGCAAAATAATGTCTCGACTTGAACAGTTAGAACAGAGACCCAGCCAAAGATACAACCAAATGAAAAGAAATGGGCAAGAAAAGAATCTGTGTTATGGGTGTGACAGTTCCTCGCATTTCATAAAGCAATGTCCCAAAGCCAGAAATAGACCAGCAAAACAGGAAGGTGCATATAATCAGCCAAATCAGATGTCGGGAAACTTCTACCCGCCATCTCATTAGGCCAGGAGGTGACGGGAAATAGGGGGCCTACTGATATAGAAGATAGATATGGTGTTTGTGGAGAGACACTAGGGAAATGGGACAATGGTTTTTATATTTCCGGATTTCTTCATGGCCTTCAAATAGATTTCTTGATCGACAATGGTTCCACGTCAACCATCATCTCCTTGGAAACTTATGAACTTTTACCTGAAGCCTCAAGGCCTACCTTAGAAAGATCTGATTTGGTACTTAAGGGAGTCAATGGTATTCAACTAGAGACCTTAGGTTTGGCTACTTTTGAAATTTCCTTTAAAGATCAGCACGTACGACAGTCAGCAGTAATCTGCAAGATTGAACAGCCTGCAATACTTGGTCAAGATTTTCTGATTAGAAATGTAGATAGAATTGATTACAGAAGAATGGAAATGAAAGTTGGTGACAGTTCGTTCCCCTGCAAGGTCAAAGGTGAAGCGGAATCTGTGTGTGCAGTCAATGTCCGAGAAACCACAACTATACCTGCTCTGACTGGGAAACTTGTCCCAGTGACCATATCTAATGCAGACCATCTGAGTTCTATTGGGCTGATTGAAAGAAACAAAATTTTTCAGAACCAGCTTGTAGTTACCTCTGGACTAATAGATGTAAGGAAGGAGAACCCAGTGATACAAGTACTCAATATATCCAGTGATGTAGTACAGCTAAAGCCAAACTTCAAGCTAACCACGTGTGAATCTGTTTACTTGAACTCCTGTCAGGAATCTCTATGCCGTGTTGTGAAGAGTGAATCAAAAGAGGAAACTGACGAATTGCCATTTCACCTCCAGGAGCTCTACATTAAAAGTTCAGTAAACCTTTCCACAGATGAGAAATCAAAATTGTCAAAGCTGCTCCTTCAATTTCAAGACATATTTTCCAAATCTTCGGATGATTTTGGAAGAACTGGCAAGAAAACATTTAAAGCAAAGATCTCAGTACCAGAAGAGAACATATGATCTCCATGCAAAGAAGCGTATAAACTCAAGATGGGACAAACTGTTTGGATCCATGAGCCGACCAGAACCAAGGGAGTTTGTAGTAAACTGACTTCACCTTGGAAGGGTCCATTTGTCGTGACCAAATGTATAGATGATCTTACATACAAGGTTAAAAGAAGTCGGTCTCAAACACCCAAGGTGTACCATATTGATCGTCTGGTCTTATATCATGGCAGAAATGTACCAGGATGGATGGGGCAGTTTTGTAGACAGCACAGATGTGCTGCAGACACAACAAGCAGCTGTTTATAGAATGTGAGAAGTTTTGAAGAGGAGACTTAAGTAGAGGAGACTTAAGTAACAAGAAGAAATCTAAGCTTAAGTGATGATGATGATGTAGTTGGGAAGACTGGCCTGATCACCCAGGGTTTCTCAATGAGAATTCCTTAATTTTTATTTTTTTTCTGTTTCATCGTATTGACGATGCAGTTAGATAGGGAAGTTCCTGATATAGGAAGAGGATGTCCTACGATGAGTAAACGAGATGTCTCGTGTTGAAATTGTTGTGTTTGTTGCTACATACTATGGTGATGCCCCCCCCCCTCCCTTCTGCCATTTGAGTATACATGTACCTAGATCCATGTCCATAGTTATCCCCCTTCATGAACATTTATATTACACTCTGATTTAAGACGCTGACCTGACAGACACAGATTCCTGGTTGCCAAGTAAAGATCTATCCATGTGGCTTAATTTATCAATTTGAATTCCAGAATGGCTTCCCAGCTGAGAATATCCTGCTGGAAATGTAATGAGATTTTCCCCACGCTGAGGAGCAGGAAAAACCATCTATCCAGCAGAGAACATGGTTGCATGCGTGTGGTATGTCCCCCCTGCCCTAAGGAAAGGTTATTTAAACGATCAACGCCAGAACTAAAAGACCATGTGAAAACGAAGCACAGGGACCAGGCTGATGAATTGAAAGATGAATTTTTCTCGGAGAACAACGGGTTTTGGATGTCCATTTACCCTAGAGACTATCGCAGACTGGTTACTCCAAGTCCTGCCAGAACACCTCCAGCTATTAAAGCCAGAGAGTTAGTGAGGGCATGGTTCGATACTGCTCAAGTCCAGAGGCACCGGAGAGAAGAGTGGGAAGGGGAGTGGAATACAGAAATGAAGAAAAGGGGAAACAGCCAGGAAACATCGAAGTTTACTCCAGACTACGAAGAAGAGATGGAACCCCAAACAAAGAGATTAAAGTACACCCCGGAAGACCCTGCCCTAACAGATTCTCTTCAACTTTGCAGCATCAAATTCCAACAGAACCCATCCCTGACTATCCACTCCAATGACCATACCCTCTGGTACAATATAACCTTAAGATCACTAGACAAGGATCCCAGACTGCTGGCAAGCATCTTGCGGAGAGTGAGAGGGTGTTCCATGAACCCACCTACATTTACAGACGTTAAACACCCAGGGAAACAGCTAACCAAACATCTTGCAAGCACTATCGGATTGGAAGAGAGTGATATCATATCTGTAAAAAAAAGGAGTTCAAGCGACTTTTACTTTCACTGCCAGCAGTCAAGACTTAGAAAATAATGATAAAGAGAAGAATGTAAGGAAGGAGGGAAAGAAAAGTGGAATGGGTGAGAGCAAAAAGGACAAAAACAGCAAAGAAGAGAACCGTGAAGTGAAAAACAGGACAGAAGAGAAGAACCGGAAGGAAGACAATAGTAATGTAAAGAGCAGGACAGAGGAGAAGAGCAGGAAGGAGAAAGGAGACAGTTATATGGCGAAGAGTACAGGGGAGAAGAATGGAGAGAAAGAGGGTGGTGAAATACAGAGCAGGACAGAGGAGATGAGCAGGAAGGAGAAAGGAGACAGTTATATTGCGAAGAGTACAGGGGAGAAGAATGGAGAGAAAGAGGGTGGTGAAATACAGAGCAGGACAGAGGAGAGGAATGAACAGAAAGAGAGTTGTGATGTAGTAATGAGGAAAGAAGAAAACAGTGAGGAGAAACTGGATTTTGATCTTTTTACATGTAAGATGCATAGTCCTGCAATTGCACACACCTTTCCATATGAACAACAACAAGGAATTCTATTGGCATTTCCAATTTCAACCCCTTCCCACCCTACTGTTGATGGAAGACAGAGAGCCATGAAGCTATTGTCGACAGGGGTTATGCCTCTCCTCCCACCAGGCAAGCGAGAGTGGAGTGGAGTTCCTCCAGTCTCCATCATCGACACTCCAGTTCCCTTATCATGGCCACCACCTGAATGGGAAACATTCTCACCTGAACAAAGACTCCATGCCTTGGAGATGGCAGCAATTATCATTACTTCAAAAGATGTTTTGGACTTTACAGTAGATAAAAATTACCTTCTTTTGTGTTTCAATTTCCTGTGTCTGCCAGGTTCAGCCATGCCAATCCTAACCAAGAATCAAGCCAATGAGATCAATATGAGACTGTATAATTATAAGGCCATATGCGACATCGCCGTTTGTGGTGTGAAGAATAGACAACAAGAGAAACTACTGGAAATGTTAGAGCAATGTACCGTTTGCCGTGATATATCTTCGGACTGGATCATAGACAAACTTGATGAATGTGATGTGAAACTTAGGCTTCCAAAACCAGTAAATTAATTTGACTGTAAATTCAGGAGAATTGTGGATTTAAGGTGGGGGGAGTGTAATATTCATTACTTTATTAGATAAAGGGGGGTAGATTTTATCTGTAAAAGTTCAAGTTATTGTACATGTATTTATTGGTATATTCCATGAATCATGCCATGTTTGTTTTGGTTATAGATTTAACATTGTGTTGGTCCCACATGGTTTTCTGTTATATGCTTATGTATTTTGATTATTATTTACCTGACAAGGCTATGTACTTAAATTGTTTAAGATTTTATTGTCAATGAAAATAAGGATATTTCAAGGCCAGCCTGTTACAATATTAAGTTTTCCTCATTAAATTTAAAGTTTCTGATTAATATCACGATATCTTGAACATCTTTTGTCCAATCTAGGTTCTTAAAATATTCCCCTTTTCGAGATGTAAATTATCAAAGAAATAGAATTTTGGCCCCTTGCGACCCCTTATTACGTAACATATGATCACAATTTTATAATGTATTGTTGCAAATCGTTAATATGAACAACTTTGCTTCTGTAATGTATCACAAAATATTGGTCATTAAAGAGTTAAAGATGAAAGACTTCTGGCCCCTCTTAGCCCCTTATTTGAGGGGTCAGCCCCTCTTTCTTCATATCGAACGAAAGGTCTTGTGATTTCAAATACTATTTGTTCAACACCTATTTCTTTTCGTTGTTGAGATATGTTAGATATAAATATTTAGTGGCCACCCCTACAAGTCCTTAATGGGGCCATTTTACAAAAATTCAAAGTATGCATATTGTTTAAAACATTATTCTGACCATCTTTTGTTCAATATTGCTTATCAAAATATACCCACTTTTCGAGATATGAAGCGTCAAAGATTGAGCATTCCAGCCCCTTGTGACCCCTAATTACGTAACATATGATCAAAAATTTATAATATATTGTTGCAAATCGTAAATATGAACAACTTTGCTTTTGTAATGTATCACAAAACATTGACCATTAAAGAGCTAAAGATGAAAGACTTCTAGCCCATCTGAGTCCCTAATTTGATGAGTCAGCCCCTTTTTCTTGAAATCAAACAAAAGGACTTGTGATTTTAAAGACGTTTTGTTCTACAACTATTCAGAGATTTCTTTTCGTTTAGAAGATATGCTTAATATAAATATTTAGGGACCACCCTAGAAGTCCTTAATGGGGCCATTTTACAGAAATTCAAAGTATGCATATTATCAAGATCATTATTCTGACCATATTTTGTTCAATATTGCTTTTCAAAATTTTCCCCCTTTTCGAGATTCGAAGCGTCAAAGATTAAGCATTCTGGTCCCTTGTGACCCCTAATTACGAAACATATGATCAAAATTTTATAATATATTGTTACACATCGTTAATATGAACAATTTTGCTTCTGTAATGTATCACAAAATATTGACCATTAAAGAGTTAAAGATGAAAGACTTCTGGCCCCTCTAAGCCCCTAATTTGATGAGTCAGCCCCTTTTTCTTGATATCAAACAACAGGTATTGTAATTTCAAAGACTTTTTGTTCTACAACTATTCAGAGATTTCTTTTTTCCTTTAGAAGATATGATTTGTATAAATATTTAGGGGCCACCCCTAGAAGTCCTTAATGGGGCCATTTTACAGAAATTCAAAGTATGCATATTGTTAAGATAATTATTCTGACCATCTTTTGTTCAATGTTGTTTTTCAAATTTTCCCCCTTTTCGAGATATGAAGCGTCAAAGATTTAGCACTCTGGCCCACAATTACCTCTTGTGAATCTCCAAACACTGGTTCCATTGCAAAAAAACAGGTGTCAATCAACTCAGGATTTTCTCCTTTTCTAATTACCAATGCCTCAGAAGAAGGGGGTATGCTGATGGTCTCATCAACATGTAACCTTGAAACTTGATCCTGTTTGCGATCCCCGTAACATTCTACCCACTTGCATTGAATTTCCAAACCACGTCGTGTATTAATGGTTACATCATATTGATCGAGGAAGTCGCAACCAAGTAATAGGTCATCTGCTATTGGTGCCACATACATTTCCCATGCATAGTTTTCATCTCCTATTTCCATTTTGACTTCCGTTATTCCACTTGTCCTCATTTTCCTACCCGCCTCTGCTACCACTAAGCTTCTTGGAGCTTGTCGCAACTGCGGACATTTCTCAACAGGAATTTCCTGAAACCTTCTCTCACTAATCACTGTCACCTCTGCTCAAGTATCTACCACAGCATTCATCCTAATGCCCTCAATGGTAACGGGAGCTCGGATAGTTACGGCATGTACCCTATCAATGACAACCTCACTTTCCTCTGGTGCAGTATTAAGTACACAAGGTTCCTTCACCTGTTCAAAACTTCCCTCCGTCGTGGTTTGTGGATTTGCTTTAATCACCGTGGATTCCTTCATCTTTTGATTGATAATGGTGTTTTTCTCCATTTTACTCATTTCCACTTTTCCTAGTAGGGCTGATGTTTGGTCGACAACCTCAGCCCCTTCTAGTTTAAAGATTTTTTTTTATTTTCTTCTGTACATGTAGGGTGAGGAAATGGCCTCCCTTGGTTAGATCCACCCTTCGTCTGTGTCTGCTAATTGTTCACCTTCTTGGTGGTTGACTTGAATTCTTTTCTATCCTTTGACAAGAGACATTTTTTCCTGGTGTGCCCTTCCTCACCACAGCCATAACATACATAGGATTATTTGGACAAACTGTGTGTTGTTTTTTGGTCAACATAGTTCTTCATGTCTTTTTGTATATCACGCATAGTGCTGGTGATGGACTCTGTTAATTCTCGTCCAAATTGGCACAGTCTGTCCTCTGTGATGAACGGTTTATTGCCAACTCTTTTGACTTCTGGAGTGATATATTCTTCCTCCATAGCTATTTGTCTGAGATATTGTTTAGCTCTAATACCATTGTTGCACGAGAAATGCCAAGAGAGCAGATTTACAGCCTCCTGCAAGGTTTGTGGTCGTTTAGTTAAGACATCATATGCAAAAGATTGATCGTTGATTCCATTTAGCATGTGCTCGATGCTTAAACTCTTATAAATTTCAGTATTTTAAATTCAATGGTATGCTTTGCTCATATTAGCTTCAATCCTAGTCGAGTATTCTTGGAAGGATTCACCAGCCGTCTTCTTGATTTACTGAAGTTCTCTTTTATGCGTTTCCGGTAGTGTATGGTCACCAAATCTCCTGTTCATCGATTCTATTAGATAGAACCATTCTAATCTTTCTACAGAAAGATTTCTGGCCCCTCTGAGCCCCTAATTTGATAAGTCCGCCCCATTTTCTTCATATCATATAAAAGTTCTTTTCATTCTGCACAACTTTTGTTCAATACGTCTTAACAAATTATAAAGAGACAAGAAGATATGAAACAAAAGGTGTAAAATTCTGTGAGATGTTTCTGAGATATTTTTCGGGCCCTACCGAGCTTCGGCGCCTTTTGCGCTAGAAAGATTTGGACACCAGCCCGCAACTCTACAATTCTTCCTCTATTTTGACTGAAAATCGTAAGTCAATATCTTAAGTGGTTTCGGAGGAGTTTCCCGGACAAGCCTACACTCTAAAAATCAGAAAATCCATAATATCTCAAGATAGAAAGTGACGTCAACGCCAAAAAAAAGTTCCAATAAGTTCAGAGCAATACCTATCAGATCTGAAAGTTTGAAGAAAATCGGATGAGCCACTACTGAGAACTCGCGTGCACAAAATAGGTACGAAAAGGGAAAAAGAAACCGAAGAATAACAAGAAGGTCTTCCTTTGGAGACGGAAGACCTTAATTTATTAAAAATTGAAATAAAACAATTTCAACTCGAAGAATATGAATTCAAAGAACTTTATTTGGTAATAACCAATATTTGCCCCCCAAATCAAACTTTGATGGAGATATATTTAATTAAGTTCTTAAACAGGGGAGTATATGCTTATTTCAAAGCACTGAATATTTTCATAAGTAATGACGTCATATGTACGTAATGACTTCACAAACATGACGTAGTTTTCAGTTTTTTATGAATTTTACAGAAAATGTACATATTTCGTCGATATTTTGAGTAAAATTCACCGAGCGCATGTGTGTTCAGGATCAATATTTTGATATAATGTGTAGAATGATAATATCAATGAAATATGTCAATATTGTTTCTGAACAAACTTGCGCTCCATAAATTCTAAAGCTAAAATTGTTGAAATTTTGTTCATTTTGTCCTCTTTCTGAAAAAGGATATAAAATCGGACTAGTTTGTGACGTCATGAAAACAAAAATTGTTAACACACTGCTTAGCAACTTTAATATTTTCTGTTAAGTTATATTTCTCATTCAATTGATTGAATTCAGCACATTTCAGGAAGTTTTTAAAATTTGACTTTTGCCAGGACAAATACATGCAATATACCGCATATAGTTCTTTAAGGTTGAGATTATATAACATTTCTCTCAATTTTTTCTGCATGAAAAGTTATATACACATATGCATAAATATTGTTATGTATATTATGCGTATAGTATATATTTTTCACACTGTACTTTAATGTAGCCCGATCCTCAGGTTCCGAAAATCATGCTTCAGTGATTGAGTATTACAGACTTATAATTCACCCTAAAAAATTCTTCAATCATATTAAAGCATCTACTATGCATTTTCTGATAGGCAATTAATCAACAAATATATATTTCAGTTAAAAAATTATAGGTATCCAGGCATTTCATTGATTGTTTGATTGATGTAGTTTAACGTCCCAATGGAGAATTTTTCACTCATATGGAGACGTCACCGTATGCCGGTGAAGGGCTTCAATTTTAGATATATACTCGACACTCATAATTCATTGGGTCATTCTTTATCGTACCAACGTTTACTGCGATACGGGACCTACGCTTTTAAGGTTATGTCCGAAAGTCCCTTGACTTTCACTTCTAATGCGAAGCGTTTAGCGAAGGAACAGTCATTACCTATGTTTAAGTCTTAGGTTTGACGTTGCGCTGCGAATGAGAATCGAACCCGGGCCTCCTGATCTCGAAGGGAACGCACTACCTCTAGCTAGGCTACCGTGACCGGTCCCAGGCGTTTGAAGAAAATATTAAGATTTTTATGCTCATACATATGCTGAATTATTTCTTTTATTTACTTTCAAAATTTCAAATCTCCAATAAGCTTTAATATCTAGGCTAGATTAAATGAAATATTCCATGCAGTACAAATGTTAATTAAAAAATTATATTCAAAGACTCAAAGAATTTTCTTGACACATCAGGATGCATAAAATGACAATTGTTTCATTAAAAGATTTCAACTTAAAATCATTTTCAAACTCTTTGAATTCAATGATAAATTAAAGAGTTATTCTTTCCTGGTGGATAAGCCGATAATCTTCAAAAATTTTACAAATTGAAAAAAATGTTTGTTTAAACTTGAACAATATAACTTCTTTTTCAAAATTATTATTAAAGCATTGAATTCATATTTTTGGCTGTCTTCGGTCATATAACACATAACACACCTGGCCGTGCCGACAATTTGAATACCGCGCATTAGCGCGGTATGATAAATTTGTCGGCACGACCAGGTGTGTTATAGGACCGAAGACAGCCTCAAATATGAATTCAATGTTTATATTTACATTCTCTAATTTTCCTTCTTCATAATTGCTTATTTCTTTAACATTTAAGGTGAATTTAGCGCCCTTCAAAACTAACGTGGTTAATAGACGTAAGAGCCGTTTGTGAGGTCAGATGACGTTAAGTGACGTTGCAAAGTTTAATTACGCAAACAAACTTTGCGATTAAAAAAGGTGACAAATCAATTCTTAACGCACATTACGTTAATTTGTACATTCATTTCTCAGGGTTGTAGTTTTTCATTTAATTGAAATAAAACATTTTACATTTTGGTATTTCTAGAGTATTAAAAATGCATGTAGTTCCTACTGTGTACCTACTGCGCGGTGACAAGGTCTCGCGTGTGTTATAGAAATTTGAACGTCATGAATTTTTAATGGATTTGATAAGGAAAATTATACTGAATGTAAATATTTAATAATATTGGAGAACAGAAGCACGAGTTGGCTGTTCAAATGCACGAGCAAAAACTGCATCCTATTTATTTATATTATTCTTTTCATTTAAATTACCCAAAATCAATGATAACTGTAAACATGAGCGTCTATTCTCTAAGTGTCAAATATCACATTATTCTAATACCCTATATCAAATGTTTGAATTTATTTAATGAGGGTATGCTGGAGGTTGAAAGCACAGGTACCTGTGGACAAGATATCACCCCGACCGCCTTTATTCAATCCCAGGGCTTATTGGGAATTTTTCACAAATTATATTGATTGCACTTATTCATCGTGTGTACAATGCGAAAAAATTGTAAAATACTCGATCCACAAAAATTATCCCAGTATGCCTTATTAGAAAGAAAAGTATGCCACTCCAGTCTGTTTGCTTGTACCCCCAATGTTCTTTCTATGCTGAAAAACATGCATTTTTAAAAATTTATTTCAGCCTTAAATGTCGATTCACACTGTTTCTACACATTTTTCTGTTTTAGTCAATTCTATCGGACTGGCTATGCATAAAATTCCATTGTTTCTCCTTAAATAGCATTCTATACGTTGAAATTCCCTCAGTTAAACGCAACGGAAGTGCATAGAGAATGTTTCACTTAATACAATAACGTCCGAGATATATAGCTTTGGTCTGACGTCATAATCTCTCTCATTGCTTTTACTTAAGGAGATTGCAACGGTTTGACTGGAATAACCCGTGTTAAAGAAAAGTCCAATAAGCCCTGGAGTTGAATATCGGGAGGGGGTGGGGGCTTTCCACAAGTACCTGTGGCTAATAGGTACTGAGTTATTAATAAATAACTTAATTTGTTGTGGAAATAGATATCTTATACAGCTCTCATCACTCTTCGAATTGTCGTTCGAGTATATCACTCTGTGAAAGTATATGTAAAAGCAATATTCAATAAAAGGCTGTCGCCCGCGTGGCGCAGTGGTTAGAGCGTCTGCTCTAGAGTGGTGAAGTAAGGAGTCAACCCTTTCGTCGCGGGTTCCAATCCCACTGCAGGACGTGGAGACCACTCCTTCGGATGAGACCGTATCGCAGTAGGTGCTGGCATGAAAAAGATCCCTCACTGCTCAAAGGCCATGAGTGCCGAGCATAGTACAAAATTTGTAGCTCTCCATCGGCATGTGGTGTTGTTTCCATATGAGTGAAAAATTCTCAGGAGGGACGTTAAACAACATACATCAATCATTAAAAGGCCGAGATATTTAACGCTAATTTTTTCAGACATCAATTTATTTATTTTTCAATTTCAGACAATTTATAATTATTAGATTAGATTATAAATTATGATTTTTGCGATCCCAATGCAGCTTTTCAAAGCTAACAAAATTCTAGGTGAAATGTAATTTCGATTCGCAAATGTCTGTCTAGGAAGAATATGAAATTATCCTGATTTTTTACATTAATCAGTAGAATATATTTCAAGAAAAGCGTATAGTATATCAATATTAATTTGTTTCAAGAAACTTTTGAAAGATTTGCGACCAGATTTGTTTTTTTAAAAGAATTAAAGTGAAAATTCACAATTACACCAAAACTAACATTTAGTACATAGAACAACTGCATTGATTACTATAAAATTTTAACTACTTTTTTGGAAAAAAAACAACTTCTCTCTATATACTTAATTAAAAAAATATCTTATGATAGCCATTCTACAGCTTTAACTATGGTAAAAAAAAAATTGCATAAGAAGTCGTGTTATTACATTTATTGATAGCTATTAAATGGCAGATAGCTATTTAGATGCAGACGTAGGTATATTGGATACAAAGACGCGTCCTTTAAATTTCTATATAACTTATCGATCGGCTGGGAACAAAACCTCATTGCAACATACCATTGATTACACTAAAATTTACCTACAGTAGATAAGTGATTGCATGACGTTCATTATTTAGATCAACAATTAGACACTCTATGCAAGTTAGGACGTTAAACCATGCATGAAAATACCCAGGTATTTAGATCCTCTAGTGTGAAACAATTTACAAAATATTGCTGCGTAGTTTAACGTACAGAAATATGGAGTCGACACAAGAATGCCAAATAGCCGTTGTTTGTGAATACTGTGAGGAAAATAATGTGGATTTCTCTTGTAGTTGCGGCAAAAAAATCTGTGAGAAATGCCTGGGGAAACATAAAAAGAATTATCCCGACCATTTTGACTCCCCATACCAAGGGATAAAAGCATTGCCAAGTATAGTATGTGATAAACATATTAGACATATCTGCGATTTATTCTGTAATACTTGCTGTGTACCGATCTGTATTGTTTGCTCCCAAACTGAACATAAAGAACATTTTTCCTTATATATGGAAGATCGTTTGAAGGCTCAGAGAACGTTGATTGAAAAGGAACTTCTGAAACTCGAAATAGAATTTAAAAGTACTTACATGAAACTTGCAAGTGACAATGAACAAAAAATATCCACAATTCCTGAAAAATATGCAGCCATTAGAAAAGATGTGGAAATTGCTGGATTAACCCTGAAGAATAAAGTGGAGGAGACGGTCAAGAAACTAACAATGCAAATCGAAGCTATGGAAATGGAACATCTGGACTATTTAAGAGATAACAAAACGAATCTAGAGAAAGTCATTGAAGATATCGAAGAATGTAAATCTCAGCTTTCCTTGCAAATTGCCGACCCTAAAAAGCTAGCTATGTACGAAGCTACGTCATATTCATTTGAAAACTTTTCGGAACTTTTTGAAAAAACGCTACCTGTTTTCCAACGATCTGAGTCGGAATTCAACTGTTTAGAGTTCTTAGGAACTTTGATTCCATCCAACAAGGTCATAGTATCGAATCTTCAAAAACAAGCGCCTTACAGAGAATTGGAAAAACTGCTTGAGGATACTAGACACGTACAGACTATTGCTACAGTTTATGGATATATATTTGATCTTTCGTATACACGTCAAGATCAAATCCTTGTTTGTGGTTCTTACAGAATCCAAAAGAGTTTCACAATTCGTGCCTTGGATTTCGATGGGAAAGAAGTAATGTCACTCCCCATTCAAAAACAACCAAACTACATCACACAAGCTTACGATGAAACGATTTTTTACACCTCAGAAAGCCAACAGGGTGTACAAAGAGTTAAAAATGGAACTATTGAGACAATAACCTCAGATAATTCTTGGAAGGCAAGGGGCCTTTCCTGCTGTTCTGATGATATAATCGTAGCTGAGCATAACGAAATGACAAAACTTGGTCGATTGAGTGTCTATTCATCAGATGGTGAGAGGAGGAAAATCATTTGTATCAGTGGCTCACATCATAAACTCAAAAATCCCACATATGTTTGTGTCAATAGTAATTCAGATATCTGCACCTCGGATGAAGTAAAACAAACGGTTTTTGTTTTCATTTCATCGGGTGATTTGAAATTTATGTATAAAGGGAAAAAGGGATATAAGTCTTTCACGCCTCGAGGCCTAGCTACAGATTGCTTGGGTAACATCCTTATTGCTGACTATATTAATCATGCAATACATGTCATTGATTCTGAAGGAAATTTTTTGAGATATGTTTTGAAAGACATTAACTTCCCTACTGCTTTGGCAATTGATGACAGAAGAAGACTCTTAGTGGGACAATATCTAGACGCCAGCATTCAAGTAGTGGAGTATTTAAAACCTTCATAATACTCAAGAATAGCGAAAATAACGTTGAAAATGAATGAAAAATAAAAGTAATTGACAGACAATTTATACCGTGCTATAAGTTTTGAACGCTTAATTACATCAATTTAATTCATTTTTAGTACATAAAAAGATTAATAAAACTGAGAATTCTATTTTTTTCATTGATGCATTGCAACATAAATAAACGTCTTTCTGTTTGTCGTTTGTGTATTCCAATTACCCAATCATCGCAGCTATCTCAACAACGTAAACAAAGTACATATAGAATCTTTGCTAGCACTACTGGACGAAAAAAGTGCTGAGAATCCCAAATTTTACTGATAATATTTGATAATTACTGATACGGTGCTGTTCTTGCTGATAATTACTGATATTTACTGTTATTATTACTGTTGTTGCTGATAATTTTAGTTGTTGCAGATAAATACTGATAATTACTGTCGTCTTTTACTGTGGAGTCTGATAAATACTGATAAATACTGTTGAGGTACTGTCGCTGCTGAGAATTGCTGATAATTACTGTTGAGGTACTGTCGATGCTGAGATTTACTGATAATTACTGTGGTCATTGTTTTTAACCTTGGAAAGGATTAAAATAGTCTGAGAAATGATTATTTGTTTTTTTTTAAAGTATTTTAACAAATTCATTACAGTCAATTACAAAATAAATTATTCTAAATAAAAAAGTCATATTTTATTAATTTGTATTCAGTTTTCATCTATTAATTTCATTATAATTATTTTTAGACCGTAATGTTAACATAAGCTTTCATAAATATTTGTGTTTTTTCTTTAAATTTCTCCTTACACGTAGATAACATTATCTGAGGAAAATTATTCTGTTGTATTTGAAGTGGTTTTTCTTCCCAAGTACTTTTTTTAAAAAGTTTAATTTTTGTTCATATAAAGGTTAAAAAAAATCTCATCTCATATTTTTTCTCACATGTATGTGTATTGTCATCAAAAACTTTTTGTGGGTATCTTTAATACTTCAATACAGTCAATGGTTGTAAATATCAATTTATTTTACCGTGTGGAGAACTGAAAATGCATGAGCACATTAAGTTGAAAACACCCCCCCCCCCCCCTTTCCAATTACTTTTAAATTAAGCTCTCATTTTAACAAGACGCTATTAAATATTTTTATGAAATCTAGTCTTGAAGCGTAAACTTTGTTATTTTATAAATAGAAGAATGTGACAGGGTTATATAATTAAATTGAAGCATCTTTAATTTTTTTTTATTTATATTATGTAGACAGCACGCTCTAGTTCTCCGATGTCCTCCCTGCGAATTTTATATCGTGTCGCTTTATAGCTTTCTCTCTCTCTCTCTCTCTCTCTCTCTCTCTCTCTCTCTTTTAAATTATTTGTTAAGGCTTAAGTATTGTACACTACATGACATAAATCTTATGCAGTGTGATTTTCAGTCAATGAAATATACGTCTTTTTTTAGGCTAATTCTTTTTTCATTGTATACAGTTTTAAGTCTATGGGCATATGGCTTCTAATATTATGCACCACTCCTTAAACATGTTATATGCGGTCAGTCAGTTAAAAAACTAAATAAAATAAATTATAACTTGAATTAACATTTTCCATTAGTGCAAACTTTGTGCTTGTTGTTATTGAACATACCTGTCAACCACGTGTAAAAGTTCTACTTTCGTTTTAGAATCGGGTCAATAATTAGTACATTCTGCCACAGGGATATCGTTACGGCTTGCGTTTTTGTAAAATTAGAATTTTGTGCAGTGATTATAATCTTTTTAATTCCATTTTTGTCCGAGACCTTTGTATAAACGAACAGTACAGACTTGGTGCTTATTTATATGATTTTACTTGATTGTAGCACAAAAAAAAAGGGGGTGAAATACTGTTTACAATTAAGTGATAGCCGATAGGGCAAGGTCTGTTCTTTAGTTGTGTGTTTTAAAAGTCATGCAAGTTATGATATTATACTTATCGAATTTTTTATATGCATGGATAAAATTATTTTAGAGAATCAATTGCAATGAACAATACAAATTTCAGAACGGAAATAATTATAACATTTATTCATGAGTGCGATCGATACACAACGTCATGTTTCTGACATTCAAAATCCATACATGTAAGGTTTTTTTTTTTCTCGGATTAAGCGAAGTGGAGTTTTCCTGCATCTGAATTGGGAACAATTCAGGCTAATATTATTTCAAAAAAGTGCTTCACTAAAGAATCTTTCTCTTTATATCTATATGATTGTATATTTTGCACACCTTTTTTTTTTTATTAAAAAGTGAAGTCAATTTCTCGTCTACGTACCCAAACAGAAAAAACAGCCTATCGGATCATGCTAACAACTCATGTGTAAATCATGGTTTTGATATGATTTCGGTATAGGAAAATTTCACATGCAAATGAGCTAATGGATCATGGTTCTGAGATGATCTGTTAAACTAAACAACTAGCAAGAAAACCATGATCCTGGTATGATCTGTTGTAGAGCTAACAACTCGTATTAAAACCATGATCCTGGAATGATCTGTTGTAGCTAACAACTCGTATTAAAATGATCAAAAAGAAACGTAGAGAAAGTGGTATTTATTTATCGATCAACATATCATTATCTTTAGATCATGAAAATATGAAATATTCAAGTACTTTCCCCATTGCATTAGTGAAAAGAATTAGATTAATCACCAAAAGAATACTATTGTTGAAATATATTATTTACGTACACAAATTTTGTCTTCACCAAAGGCGGGTCTTTTGAATTTGTTAATTTGAATGCAACTCAGATGTTAATCATGAAGATGGAAATGTCTGTAGCTGCAAAACAATTTCATTTTTATAAATAAACATTTTATATAACGATTAACATGTACATGTACAACAAATATTTGAATCAACAAGGTCAATTTGATACTTAAATTAAGTTTTCAGCTCAAATCCATGTAAAGCTTTGCTATGTCTCTTCTACACATTTACAAAGAAAAAATGAATCATGCACTTGCTGGTAGAAATTAAAAAAAGGTCAACAATAAAATTAATGAATTATACTCACCGAGTATAGAGTTAATAGTCCAGCACTTATTTTTATTGCTTATATGATGCAAAGGCTTTTCTTTTAAATCGGCAACAAGAAAACGCGCACATCTTGTTTATCAGAATTCAAATTCTGACCTAGATCAGCTGCAAACCACTGTACTACAGCGTGCTGCCCAGCAGGAGAATTGCATAACAAGGTTACTATGACTCTGAAACTGACCAGTGATCCAATCCTAATCTAATGCCTCAAAGTTAGATTGGGAGTGGATCACAAATATTACATGAAGAGAAAGAGTTTTAATAAAATTCTGGCTGCGTTATTTAAACAAAATACATGTGTGCTAATTTAAATATGAATTAGTGTATTAAATTTGTTTGTCATTTCATTCAATTTCAAAAAAATATAGTCTTTGTTACTATATACCTGTACATGCCGTGTGCATTTTAATTATTAAAACTTAATTTTCCTGTTTTCTTTTAAATAAGACTTTTATTGATGTATGCATGTTGTTTGATTCTCCAAGCTAAAAGTGAATTTAAAGCTTGCATTTTCACCTATCATAGATGACAAAGTTAACAAACCATATCAGGATCATACAACCAATTCTGACAAAGTTAACAAATCATATAAAACTCATGATTCTCAACAGAGAAGTTAACAGATCATGTGTAACTCGTATGGAGTTTAAAGACTAAGTTAAGAAACCATATCAAAATCACAAACTTTTAGCACTTAAAGTTAACGAATCATTTCAAACTCATGTTCCTTTGTTTTCTAAGTTAATGGCACATGTCAGAATCGCAAGAAAATCATAGCAGACTCATTCCCCAGAAACAAACCACATCAGGATCATACTTCCTTATTTGTCATCTATGATTTCAGTATGATCCATTTAATGGATCATGTCTAAATCATAGTTCAAAATCATGAATTTGTGAGTTTGATATGGTTTGTATGTGATTTTGGCATGATTTGTTAAGAAAAGTTTTTGTTTGGGTATTTACCGGTCCCAAACAATCGTTAGCAGAGATTCAGAATTGAAAATACATGTGACCACCTCCCCCGGGATATTCTTTTATCTGATAAACAAAATATACTCCCCGGCCTAAATTCCCTTACTTTGCATTTATAGCAACCTACATTTTTTTTTTGGTTTAGTTTCTTATTCACGCATGCCTTTTAGACCTACTGTTATGTATAAAACCACCTACATTTTTTTATGTTTTTGTGGTCTATGTATACTAAAGTAAAATGGTAAAAAGATTCAAATAAATGATTGATTGATTGAAGAAATATGCGTAAAACTAAAAAATGAAATTAAATACTGAAGAAGATAGATCTTTGACAATTGAAATAAAAATGAAAATAAGTCTGTACAACGTACATTATGTACATATATGTATCTTTTTTTCATTATAGTACCAAAGTGTTCTATTCTAAATATTTTTTCTATCAATTTTATTCGTCATCAAATTCAATATTATGGATTTTTTTTTTCGTGCGACCATAAACTTTAAGATTGTTCCAAAGTAGCGAGTACATGTACAGTGTAGGTAGTTTGTTTATTGAAAACACCTGTAGCCGCAGACGAAGAACAATAGGTAATTAGTGCCCATTGTTACGCTGACCACTACAATTTGCATGGAATATACAAGTTGTACCCCGTTCTACCCCGGGGCTGAAGACATGTACACAATACAGCCAAATCACAGGTCGATCACCGATTTCTGATGAATTGAAATCAATTTAAAGGTGTTTTCCTTTCAACTTTTTATATGCAAAATTAAAATCGATCAATTTGATCATATACTAATAGTAACATATTAAATTAAGTCTCATTTCAGTTCTTATTTCCCATTTAATAAAATCAAATAAATAAATTAATGAGATTTCAAAACTGATTAAATTAAAAATGATTTTGTATTTAAATTTTAAGACAAACTAAACACATGTACCCTTGTACTAGGGATTCTTTACCTCTAATTTTTAATCAGCTCGCCCCATTTGCCGGCTGCACATGCATACAGTGTGTACTTGTACATATGTACATGTGGAGGAGTTTAATTCTTGGACGATCTACAAACGTCTACATAACATTAAAATAAATGAATAAATAAATATATTATTAATTAAAATCAGTGCCCACAGATTGAACATATTCAAACCTGTTTTCACCTCTTAGTTACTTTTTAAAAGGGATAAAATTTCTAATTTTCAAGCAAATTTTCAAATATTTCGACGAAAAGAGACCAGAAAACTGAACATTTAACAAGATAAATATAATTGTTTTCGACAAAAAAAGGCCTTCAAAAACAAAATGTTGTCCAAACTCGACCAGTTGACCTAGTGAAAACGGAACAAATCCAACTTTTCTAACCTGCAGGAAACTTTTTCCCGATTTTTTCCCATCCATTAAGAACTTTTTTCTTATTATTTCTTATTATTGAAGAAAACGATCACCGATCTCTCTACACAATTTTCTTGGAGTCGGGAAAGGCGGCGATGGATCTTTTTTAAGATAACATAATTTTCTTTTTATTTACAGATTATTTTTCAATAAGATCTCATGCAAAAGTAAAATTCCATTTTTTTCTGCAGTTATTATTTTTTTTTATTAATACTAGTTCTTTATATTCATTCTATTAATAATTCATTTGATTATTGTCAACATTTTTACAAAGTTAACGTAATGTAGAAATTGAGATCAGCATACATACATACAGTCATGTAATTTTGCCACAAGCAGAACATTAAAAAAAATATGAAAATTTTGCCATGACAATTCAAGTAAAAGAAAGTGATAATTGAAGGTATTTATAGCCCTCTGTTTTATTTTAAACCAATTACCAGGTTAAAAACAATGACCACAGTAATTATCAGTAAATCTCAGCATCGACAGTACCTCAACAGTAATTATCAGCAATTCTCAGCAACGACAGTACCTCAACAGTATTTATCAGTATTTATCAGACTCAACAGTAAAAGGCAACAGTAATTATCAGTATTTATCAGAAACAACAAAAAATATCAGCAACAACAGTAATAACTAGTGCTAATTGTAACGGGAACCGTTACAGATGTTCCCCAAACGCTCCCCAACTCCCTTCTCGTGCCATATTCCCTGTAAGTTTCATTATAGAAGGCAAAATCTATGCATTTAAGACAACGTTTTTTTCCAAAAGTATACCAAGTATTTCAAATTTAAGCAATGCATACGTGCACGTGATTGCATGAGCGTAATGACAATATCATCTGTCTACACTATTGTACTCATTTGCACGTGCACGCACGTGCATGATGACCATACCTTCTTGTAGGAGCCCACTATGTCTGTCTATGTTCTTAATCCCATCCTGTTTGGTTGAAAAACAAGGGAGTTGTAGCCATTTAAAGTTTAAGCCAATCAGATTGCAGCACACGTGCATGCGCGTATTTTCATGACAATTATTATATATCATATTGTAGGACATCTTAAAGTATGCTTATGTTTTAAATTTCAAAGCATTTTGTAAAAAAACAGAAAAGATATTGTGATTTTTGTTTCAGCCAATCAGAGCAAAGCGCACGTGCACGCACATGCATGCATGTGAATGGTGACCATACCATCCTGTAGGAGTCCTTTATGTCTATCTAAGTTGTAAATCCCATGCTGTTTGGTTGAAAACCAAGGGGGTTATACTCATTTAAAGTTTCAGCCAATCAGATTGCAGCGCACGTGCATGCGCGTGATTTCATGAAAAATTTTATATATCATATTGTAGTACATCCTAATGCATGTCTATGTTAGAAATTTCAAAGCATTTCATCATAAAACAAAAAAGATATTGAGATTTCTGTTTCAGCCAATCAGAGCAAAGCGCACGTGCATGCGCGTGAGTTCATGCAAATTTGACCATGTCATCTTATCTACACAACTTATATATCTTTATATAATGAGTTTCAAAACATTTTATCAAAAAATATAAAAGTTACAACCATATTAAATATATCAGTCAGTTTACTCATTGCACGCGCCCGCACGTGCATGCGTATGCGCGCAAAATGACCTTCGTTCGGCACATCTACACAACATGCCTACTAACCCTAAAAAGGTTTTAACTTAGTTGGGTGAACAGTTTCTGAGAACACTTCCGGACAAAAAAGTACCGGAGAAGAAATAAGAAGAAAAAAGAATAATAATTATAACTAGATGAGATCTCGTTGCGAGCAACGAGTGGGTCTTCCGTCCAATTCTTGATGAGATGAGATAAGATTTTGATTGCGATTTTCATTCTAAAATAATGATTTACCACAATCTGTAAAAAGACATTGAACATTAAAGACTTTAAAAAATCGTCCTTTTGCCCCTAACGGCCCCTTATTTTAGGAATCGGCCCTCTTTATTCATATCATCTTAACGATCGTAAGATTTTGAACATTTTTTGTTCAACAACTGTTCAGAAATTCTTATTCGTTTTTGAGCTAAAAGCAAAAGATATAATCAGGGGCCAACCCTTCAACTGCTTAACGGGGACGTTTAGCAAAAAATGAAAGGTTGCATACGGTTCAGAACATTATTTTGAACAACTTTTGATCAATATTGCTTATCAAAATATTTCTCCCTTTCGAGATATAAAGCATAAAAGATTTAGCATTCTGACCCCTTGTGGCCCCTAATTATGTACCATACGACATAAAAACCATAATATATAGTTGTAGATAGTAGAGATATAGATCTTTGCTTCAGTAATGTATTACAAAATATTAACTGATAAAGAGCTATCGATTGAAGACTTTTGGCCCCTCTTGGCCCCTAATTCGAGTGCCAATTCCCTTTTTCGGGGTCTCATCTGAAAGATCTTAAGATTTTGAATATTTTTTGTTCAACAACTGTTCAGAAATTCTTTTTCGTTTTTGAGCTATAAGCAAAAGATATAATTAGGGGCCAATCCTTCAACTCCTTAACGGGGACGTTTAGCAAAAAATGAAAGATCGCATATTGTTTAGAATATGATTTTGAACAACTTTTGTTTAATATTGCTTATCAAAATATTTCCCCCCTTCGAGATATAAAGCATTAAAGATTTAGCATTCTGGCCCCTTGTGGCCCTTAATTATGTACCATACGACATAAAGACCATAATATATAGTTGTAAACGGTAGAAATAAAGATCTTTGCTTTAGTAATGTATTACAAAATATTAACTGATAACGAGCTATCGATTGAAGAATTTTGTCCCCTCTTGGCCCCTAATTCGAGTGCCTAGCCCCTTTTTCGGAGTTTCATCTTAAAGATCTTACGATTTTGAACAGTTTTTGATCAACAACTGTTCAGAAATTCTTATTCGTTTTTGAGCTAAAAGCAAAAGATATAATTAGGGGCCAACCCTTCAACTCCTTAACGGGGACGTTTAGCAAAAAATGAAAGGTTGCATACTGTTCAGAACATTATTTTAAACAACTTTTGTTCAATATTGCTTATCAAAATATTTCTCCCTTTCGAGATATAAAGCATCAAAGATTTAGCATTCTGGCCCCTTGTGGCCCCTAATTATGTACCATACGACATAAAAACCATAATATATCGTTGTAGATGGTTGAGATAAAGATATTTGCTTCAGTAATGTATTACAAAATATTAACTGATAAAGAGTTATCGATTGAAGACTTTTGGCCCCTCTTGGCCCCTAATTCGAGTGCACAGCCCCTTTTTCCGGGTTTCATCTTAAAGATCTTAAGATTTTGAACATTTTTTGTTCAACAACTGTTCAGAAATTCTTATTCGTTTTTGAGCTAAAATCAAAAGTAATAATTAGGGGCCAACCCTTCAACTCCTTAACGGGGACGTTTAGCAAAAAATAAAAGGTTGCATATAGTTTAGAACATGATTTTGAACAACTTTTGTTCAATATTGCTTATCAAATTATCTCTCCCTTTCGAGATATAAAGCGTCAAAGATTTAGCATTCTGGCCCCTTGTGGCCCCTAATTATGTACCATACGACATAAAAACCATAATATATAGTTGTAGACGGTTGAGATAAAGATATTTGCTTCAGTAATGTATTACAAAATATTAACTGATAAAGAGTTATCGATTGAAGACTTTTTGCCCCTCTTGGCCCCTAATTCGAGTGCCCATTTCCTTTTTCGGGGTCTCATCTTAAAGATCTTAAGATTTTGAACATTTTTTGTTCAACAACTGTTCAGAAATTCTTATTCGTTTTTGAGCTAAAAGCAAAAGATATAATTAGGGGCCAACCCTTCAACTCCTTAACGGGGACGTTTAGCAAAAAATGAAAGGTTGCATATTGTTTAGAACATGATTTTGAACAACTTTTGTTCAATATTGCTTATCAAATTATCTCTCCCTTTCGAGATATAAAGCATCAAAGATTTAGCATTCTGGCCCCTTGTGGCCCTTAATTATGTACCATACGACATAAAAATCATAATATATAGTTGTAGACGGTTGAGATAAAGATCTTTGCTTCAGTAATGTATAACAAAATATTGACTTTAAAAGAGTTATCAAATAAAAACTGTTGGCCCCTTTCAGCCCTTAATCTGATGAGTCAGCACATTTTTCTTGATATCATATTGAAGATCTTGATATTTTGCACAAATGTTGTACAGTATATTTTAACAAAATATTTATATTTTAAAAGATATGATAGAAAATGTCTCAAAAAATCACTCATAAAACGTGTCCTAAATTTTGACCCCTACCGAGCTTCCATACTAGGCACTTCCGGAAAATATCCTGACCCAGGTGCAATATGGCAACATGTCCTCTACCATCCCTCAAAATTTCAGCTTTCTAGCTTGAACCGTTTTTGAGTTCCATCACAGACAAGGAGGTCCTCTAAATTTCGATCAAAGGGCGATAACTCCCGACCGGAAGTGAATTTCCAAAAAATAATTTGCCAGAATTAACTTCAGATCACAACGCATCGACTGTGAAAATTTGAAGCAAATCGAACGAAACATATCTGAGAAATCGTCTGCACAAATTTTGTAAGAAGAAAAAAGAATAAAAATAATAATAATAATAATAATAATAAAGGTAAAAAAGAAACCGAAGAATAATAGAAGGGTCTTCCGCTGAAGACGGAAGACCCTAATAATAATAATAATAATAATAAGAAACAGAGTAAAAACAATATGTTCCCCAACTTCGTTTGGGGAACATAATAACAGTAAATATCAGTATTTATCAGCATCAACAGCACAGTATCAGTAATTATCAAACTTTATCAGTAAAATTTGGGATTCTCAGCACTTTTTTCGTCCAGTAGTGTAGAGTGTGCTTAAACATTCTAGAATGCTATTCTAAATCCAAACACATGTAGCTTGAAACTGATAGTCATGAAGGACAGAAATATGACGCCCCTTTTTTCTAGCCAGCAGCATAAAGTGAAGCACTGATGTATCCCTTCTATTGTTATTGTGATTTACATTCAAGACACGTGGTTTAGGTTGACCTATTCAAAGGCGCTATAGTAGAACCGGTTTTATAAATAAAACTGGCAATAAACAGGAAATTGATTTTGTTTGTTTCTTTTAAAAATGTGTTATATCCTGAAATAAAATCCTTTTATTCCGTTATGCTGTATCTGTTATTTGGATTAAAGCAATTCGAGCTGCAATTTTGAAAATATTATTTTGCGTGGAATTGTGCTATGGTAGAGCCTATGTCGGAGAAGTCATTGTCGCATAATTTTCAAACTTTTCATAATGATAAATAAGCACTTGCTTATCCTTCAAAAATATCTAAGAGAAATGGAGTCGACACAAGAATGTCAAATAGCCGTTGTTTGTGAATACTGTGAGGAAAACAATGTGGATTTCTCTTGTAGCTGCGGCAAAAATATCTGTGAAAAGTGCCTCAGAAAGCATAAAAACATCCCAACCATTTGCTTTTTCGTACCAAGAGACAAAGGCTTCACCCAAATTAGTATGCGATAAACATATTGGAAATATCTGCGAATTATTCTGTAAAACTTGCTGTGCACTGATCTGTTATGTTTGCTCCTTTACCAAACATAAAGGATATTCTTTCTCATCCATGGAAGATCGCTTTTTGTCTCAGAAAAACATGATTGAAGAGAAACTTCTGAAACTCGAAATGGAATTCAAAAGTACTTACATGAAACTTGCAAGTGACAATGAACAAAAATTATCTACAGTTCCTGAAATATATGCAGCCATAAGAAAAGATGTAGAGCTGGCTGGAACAATCTTACAGAATAAAGTCGAGGTAACAGTCAAGAAACTAAAAATGCAAATCGAATCTATAGAAATGGAACATCTGGACTATTTAAGAGACAACAAATCGAATCTAGAGAAAGCCATTGCTGATATCGAAGAATGCAAATCTCAACTTTTTTTGTAAATTGCAGACCCTAAAAAGTTAGCTTTATACCAAGCTAAGTCATATCCCTTTCAAAACTGTCCTAAACTTTTTGAGAAAATGCTACCTGTTTTCCAACGATCTGAGTCAGAATTCAACTGTTCAAAATTCTTAGGAACTTTGATTCCATCCACAAAGGCCATAGTATCGAATCTTCAAGAACAAACGCCTTACAGAAAATTGGAAAAACTGCTTAAGGGTACAAAACACGTACAGACTATTGCTACAGTTTATGGATATATATTTGATCTTTTGTATACACGTCAAAATCAAATCCTTGTCTGTGGTACTTACAGAATCAAAAAGAGTTTCACAATTCGTGCATTGAATTTCGATGGGAAAGAAGTCATGGCAATCCCCATTCAAAAAGAACCAAACTACATCACACAAGCTGACGATGAAACGATTTTTTATACATCAGAAAGCCAACAAGGTGTACAAAGAGTTAAAAATGGAACTATTGAGACAATAATCTCAGATAATTCTTGGAAGGCAAGGGGCCTTTCCTGCTGTTCTGATGATATAATCGTAGCTGAGCATAACGAAATGACAAAACTTGGTCGATTGAGTGTCTATTCATCAAATTAAGAGAGGAGGAAAATCATTGGTATCAGTGGCTCACATCATGAACTCGTAAATTCTACATATGTTTGTGTCAATAGTTATTCGGATATCTGCACCTCGGATGAAGGAAGACAAATGCTTTTTGTTTTCTCTTCAGCGGGTGAGCTGAAATTTATGTATAAAGGGAAAAAAAGATTTAAGTATTTCACGCCTAGGGGCCTAGCTACGGATTTCATGGATAACATCCTTATTGCAGACTATATTAATCATGCAATACATGTGATTGATTCTGAAGGATATTTTTTGAGATATATTATGAAAGAAATCAATTTTCCTACTGCGTTATCAATAGATGAGAGAAGAAGACTCTTAGTGGGACAATATGTAGACGCCAGCATTCAAGTAGTGGAGTATTTAAATCCTTCATAATTCAAAAGAATCATGAAAAAAATGAAGGGAAAATTATATAATCGGACAGACAACAGTGAAAGGGCAACCTTTCTGGATTTATTTTACTCTGTTTGCATGTTCAAACTTTAAATAAAGTTTAACATTAGTAACATCTTCTTGATTCTTCAGACCAAAATTCGAATGTTTAATTATACTTGAACATTGTAATGTGAATAAAACTATTTTGTGTATTAAATACTTGAACCAGCAAATATTATTCAACGGCATAAAACAATTTAAAATCACACCAAAAATTACTTTAGCAGTGTAAATCGATAATATTCATTCCAATTTTTCAACTATGACCTCAATCAAACGTAATCTCGGGGGATATCTTTTAAAGTAGAACTCGGGCTTTAACCCTAGTATTAAACTAATACAACTTAGATCTTTAATAAAGATACATGTTTCCTAAGAATTAATTATCTACTCGAAATACCTAACATTTAATTACATACCCTTTAAATCACGAAATAAATTAAAAATGAATAATTTAGAAAGACTTCCTTTAAGAGAGCTGCACAAAGGTAGCTTACACTGCATTCAAGAACACAATGCCAATATGAATTATACACTGCATTTGCACGGAATGGCATAAATCTCTGCGAACTAGATTTTAGGCTTCAAGAATACATGTTATCAAAGATTAAAAACATGAGTATCTGAATCCTTTAACCCTCCCCACACTTACGAAGAGACAGAACCATTAACGCTTGAATTTTGAATGGAACCAACTTGTGAAATAGTGTCGAAGGAAAGACAAATGTCACATAAAGAAGAGAAAATGATATCAGCACCTACAAATAACAGTAAACCAGGGATAATCTATACAAAAATAAGGCGAAGACAAGATATCAAATGTATTTTGCTAAATATTAGCAATTTAAGTTTTTTTTTTCACCACAGTTTTCATTGCGATAGGTTACCGATGACGTATATTATAAATTATATTTAATTTTGCCATTTTTTAAACATTAAAATGGCTTTCGAAACATAAAAAATTATAAGTAGAATGCCTAGAAAATTATGTCAATTTTAGGTTCATTCCAGGTTTGTAAAAATATTTTACCATTTTCATATGCTGGAAGAGGGGGTAAATAATATTTAGAATGAACATGGAAATACAGTTATTAAGTTAACATATGTTTATACAGATTTTTTAATCCAAACTGCGTATGTAAATAAGGCAAAACATTGAAATTGAAGTATACTGATCGTGGGAACAACAAAGTCTTATTTCTTTTTGATTGAAAACAGATAAAAAAAAAACACACTCTGTTAAAAGGACATTTGCAAGGTTCCTTTCTTTTGTATAGATATATTTCAATAACCCTTGAACAGTTGTAACCCTCCCTTATTAGATTTTGTCAAATCAATGGTTTTTACAATTCTCAATGCATTTCCTATGTAAAATGTCGTTAAAAGGACTTTTTTTACCATAAACATTTTCCAAAATCCAGTTATTTTAAAAGGTTTATACATCATAAAATATAATTATTAAATCCTCATTTCCAATCATATCGACATATCATGACTGAAAACACAAATATAGAAACATGACACATATCTACAAATATTGTTTATTATTTACTTATTTTATTTGTTAGTTACTTCCTTTAGAATCGTATTGATAATGGTAAAGACTGTATGACGGTTTATGTTAAGTTATTTACTAAATTGAAAAAAAAATCATAAAAATATTGGCATAGATTTGTTTTATATTTGTTTACAGTTACTACATGTAAATGGTGCTTCCTTCGCACGACCTCATTCAGTTTCTCGGCATCTGTCATAGCTTGTGATTGTTCTTCCCAGCAATATATACATGTACGTAAAATAAAGGTCTGTTGACCCCTGTTTACTGATTGTCCCTGAACACAATGTACAACAAAACAATCATCGTTTTTCACTCTTACTGTAGAGATGATTCTACCTGTTGAAGGAAGCACATGCTTTGTGCTTTTGTTAACCCCTATAAATTACGTTTTGTTGGTTTTCCTTTCACAGAGAATCAACAAGAAAACATTGATGTAACCACCAATTGTCGCCCGGGAAATATATAAAGTAAACAATGAAAATGAGTCTTGATCATCAAACCGCTTCGATATGAGTGCAAAGGCATGCGTCTAATTGATGGAGTCGACAGTCGAACTTCAAGTCGGATAAAAATTATCAAAAAACGATACTATTTAAAATTTGATCAATTCCGCAAGTAAATAATACCTGTATAAAGTATAAATTCATGTAATACACACGCATCACCTATATCTAAAAATGTTTTATTTTTCAATTTTATAATATAAAACACGATTACTGCAGAGTACGTTTTTAGCTGAGAAGTAAAATTCGATCTTCTAAAAACAGAGATTTTCCTTTTTTTTTCCATAGCAAATGACAAGCAACCATATATATTAGATGTGAAAAACGTTTATATTTCTACAGATTCACTTTATGGAAGTAATTATATTATGTATCACATGATTTATAAACGGAAAGAACATTCTGATTAGCAGTCTTTTCAATGTTTAGATAACGTTTAATTCTAAGTAACTACTCCCACCCCAATCCCCATACACCAACACTTAAACTTATATGTATAGAGCAGCACGGTCGTCCGCGCTTCAATCCCAGTTTTATAAGTGAATAAACCCATAATATAAACTTTTGTTCTCCGGATAACCGTGACTTGCCAATGTACTTAAATTGTAAAATATTCTCAACAGTTTATATCTAATAAATGTACGTTGAATTGCAAAAGCAGTAATTCTTCATTTATTCTATACATTCTATTTATTCTAAACATGAAACATACCCAACTTGAGTTTAGTTTTTTAAACAGTTTCGAAAAGAAATAATGTATAGCTTTTAACAGATAAAAATCAAAACATGGTCTTAAAAAAAAAAACAAAAAAAAAATTGGATTGGGAAATGATTTAAGAAACAGACCTCTGAAAATCAATAATGCTTACGCGACAGTGTCATTTTTGGGTGGTTTGGTATTCTGCATTCTCTTTATATATCAGTCTCTATAATATTATGTTCCCTAATTATGTTATTGATATATATAGCCGTACCTAGAGTTATCGTTTTCTTTTGAGAGTCAAAAGGCAGGTTTTCGGTGCACTGCAACACATTCAAAGAACATAATACGTCACAAGAAAAAGGCAAAAAGTCATATTTGAAACAAGGATTCCCCAGACCGTTAGAGAATCTATTATCATGGTTGTGACATGTAGCAGAGGTAAGAATTATGACAATTAATGGCCAGAGAGTTTTGGGTATGAATCTGATATCACGTCGTCAGATATTCTTAAGCACGGAGACTAGGACCCGGGATCTGAGAACTCCAGGTTAAAGAGTCTATATCTTAGGATGATCGTTATAGAGGTGACAATATACGAAAAAGGACTTTTTAAACAAAAATATTCTTTCTCGGGATATGGAATTCATTGGTTTCAAGTTCTACCTTTACACAGCAATGATACTAGTATTACTAATATATATCCACAACTAAATGATATTTATATGGCCATGCACTTTTTGATTATTTCTCTTCACGCAAAGAGACAGGATAGAAATTTCATCAACTGCAAGTTAAAAGTATATCTTAGTGATTTTTAATCGTCTAACTGGTTTTTCAAGAATAATTATTTGATAGACATAAGTTGAGGCTTACATGCTTTACATGTCATAGTAAAATGAATGCAGAGAAAATAAAAATAAATGCATACACACAGTTAAGTCATATAGTCAAAGTCTTTGAAAATAGATCGCAATTGAAACAATTGCTTGCTTGGAATGTGTTGTTAAAGGTCCCAGTTTGGGACTACTTTCTTCATACAGAGACTTCACTGTTTGCAAGTGAAGGGTCGTGTATTTAATTCCATACACCAAACTCAAGGCATGAGTAAATTTCAAATTATCCATCGTGTTAACGCCAATACATGTATATGACATATAGTTTTGTAATGTCTCATCCGAAATAAAGGCGACTTTTCTCTCTAGTGACGACAGAAAGTTATATGTAAATAGCTTTCTGAGATTTTTGCAACATATTTTTTTTTCTACCGGGTTCCCCTTTTTCTGTAGGATGTCACTATATGAAATGCAAACATGTAGGCCTGCTTGATGTTAAAATTTTTAGCTTGTGCATGCCTTTAATCTTGAATAATCATCCACAAAGAAACAAAAGTTCAACTAAATTTTTTAACGATTTTTCTTCTCGCTTCATATTTACCATGTTCACCTTCGGAGTTTAGCGCAGCACGAACCCGATTTTAAACAATTTTGAAAATAAGAAAAGCCATAATTCTGTCAAAAATCAATGAAGCAAAATGACATTCAAACTTGATCCGTTACTCATCGAGATACACTCGCATACCAAAAATCATCTCAATATCTACAAGCGTCTACAAAAGACGACTGCGGAAAACCAAGTTGGACAGACTGCCAGACAGATATGGGGTCAGCTAGACGGACGGACGGACTGACAAACTTGGGAAACATAAAGTGCCCTCCAGTTTCACTGATAGGTGACTATAAATTACACAGAGTTAAGATAAAAATCAAGAATCGCTTCTGAAATTGGGTTAGCCATTGAGAAGATTACGACAGCTTAAACAACACTTGTTTAATGACAAGCTTTAGCTATTATATTTTACAAAATTTGACTACAGAAAAAAAACGCTTCTCTACTAAATTGCTTAGTTGAAAATCTTTTTGAAGAATATGAGTATATATATACATTCTCAATTTGAATAAAAATAACGTACTTTTGTATGTAAAAAATAATTTGATGTTTGCAATAAACGGAAATAGCTCGATGGAATTGAAAGCGATAAATCATTTACGTGCAGAGAGATACCCTGTACGAAGCATAAATCAATCAACTGGTATTTACCAATGGCAGATATAGTTCATTTGAGCACATTTTTTACAAGAGCCATGCGCTTAATGTTTCTCTCTTTTTTCGGTCAGTAAATATATGAATGTCTGTTCTTTTGGATTTATGAAGATTTACAGCTCCTTCAATTTACAGATAAGAAACCATATATAAATAGAAATCTTAACGACATGTAAAACTACAAAGTAATATAAATGCAATCTGAGACATTTTGACTTTAAAATTGTTTGGTCCGGTTACAATCTAAAAGTAAAAATGGCGGAGTCAAAAGAATGTCAAATAGCTATTGCTTGTGAGGACTGCGTTGAAAGAAAAGTAGATTTTTTATGTAGTTGTGACAAACGTATTTGTGAAAATTGCCTTGGAAAACACAAAAAGGCAAATCCTCATCATTTTGCATCTGCATACTCTGTTGGACAGGTATCTACGAAAATAGGATGCGAGAAACACATAGGAGAAATCTGCAGATTATTTTGCAAAGATTGTTGTGAACCAGTCTGTACTATTTGCACAAAAATCGAACACAGGGAACATAACTATGAGTATCTTGCCGATCGTTTCGCTTCTCAAAGGACAGTGATGGAAAAAGAGCTTCAGAAACTTGAAATGGAATACAGAAATAAGTATTTGAAACTTTTGAGTGAAAATGAACAAACCATTTCTGAAGTTCCAGAAAAGTATTCAGCTATTCGACAGGAAGTCGAAATTGCTGGTATAACTTTACAAAAGAAAGTTGAGACGAAAGTTAAGAAACTAAAAATGCAAATCGATGCCATGGAAATGGATCACCTTGACTGCCTAACAGACAACAAAACTAAATTGGAAAAAGTCATTGAAAATATCGAAGAATCTAAATCTGAAATTTCTAGGCAAATGGCTGACCCTGAATGTTTAGCTGCGTACCAAGTCAAGAATTATCCCTTTGAGCACTGCCCGGAATTGATGGGACGGATACCCCCGGAGTTGAAACAATCTGAGAATGATTGTTTCAATTTAGAAGAATTGTTAGGAATGTTGACTTCATCCAAAAAAATCATAACATCTAAACTTCATGAGGAAAAGCATGTAGGAAAAGATGAAAATAAAAAGAGCAAAGCCATAATATTACTGGAACACGCAAACCAAATGCAAAAGATTGTCACAGTTTATAGCTATATTTTCGATGTAATGGTTACAATGAATGATACTATACTCGTGTGTGGTACTTACAAAATTCAAAAGAGTCTCACAATCCGTTCGTTAGATTTCTCTGGGGAAGAAATTATGTCAATACCTGTTCAAAATCAGCCAAAGTATCTCTCACAAGCTAACGATAAAACAATATTCTACACCTCGGATAACAAACCTGGTGTACACATTATAAAGAATGGCACGACAGAAACAATTGCTGTAGATGTTTCTTGGAAACCAAAAGGTCTATCCTGTAGAAATTCTGGTGATATTATCGTAGCTGAGCATAATGAGGTCGACAATATAGGTCGTTTAAGTATCTATACATCAAAAGGTGAAGTGAAGCAATCATTTGGCTCAGAAAATGGCCTCGCAAAGCCCTCATATGTTTGTGAAAACATAAACTCTGATATATGCACCTCTGACGAAGGAAAACACATGGTGTTTGTGTTCTATTCAGCGGGAAATTTGAAAAATGTATACAAAGGGAAGTCCGATAAAACAGAATTTACGTCTTTCACACCTCGTGGCTTAGCTACGGACTGTATGGGAAATATTCTTATTGCTGACTATATTAATCACGCGATACATATGATCGATTCCGATGGATTTTTTCAACGATACATTTTGAAAAACATTAGCTTTCCTACTGCTTTGTCGATTGATGAGCGGCATAGACTACTAGTAGGCCAATACACAGACGGCAGTATTCAAGTCTTGGAGTATTTAAAAATTTTACAATAAAAAGATGCATGAAAAGAATTAACTAAAGGAACATAAATCTTAAAGAAACCATACGAAGATAGCTGTAAAATAAAAATAAATGATTTTGTTTATGCTTTGTGCAGTGTAACTTTATATTCATCATATTAAGGAGTTGTACAAAGTGCATCATACTAGTATTTCAAAGAGGAATTTAACAAAATGGAGCAGTTAATTCACAATGTCCTTTTGCTTGTAGATTATTTAAAGCAACTTTTGAAATATTTAAAGCATCAAAATGAAAAATTACAAAGCAATGCAATAATATATTTAAAAAACTCTTTTAAGTACATGTACAGATTGTGCGCTGTAAGACAGTGAATAAAATGTGAACCATGTAGCGCTTATTTTTAACAAAAATATGTTAATGGGGTTGATATTGAGCCTATTTACATTTCATAGATTTTGACTTTCTTCACTTTACATGTTATGTGTCCTTAATTGTATGTACTAAAGTTACTACCTGTTAATCTTATGATGTTCGGTTTACATTTTACAGTATTTAATGGCATTTCAACTTCATTTTTGTCACATATTTTCAGAATGGATAATTTTGTTTAAAATAAAAATGTAATAAAATAAATATAAGTGTTTTGTAGCTGTACTTGTTATTTTTTATTTACATATTATTGGCAGTTATAATACGACCTTACAAGTTGTCTCACTGTATATATTTTCGTCAATTGGTTCATATTGTCACCCGCATCAAAAATTAACAATAAAAACCTTTTAAAGAAATAAAACTTGACTGGTTTTTTATCGGTATTTTCCTCAAAGACTCTGAGTATAAATACGACAATATATATACAGAAATGTTATTTATCTGAAAAAAGTTCAATATTTTCAGTGAAGAAGAGAACGAAAAAAAAAACACCGTAAAAATATGATAAACATTTTCTTTATTTATGAGTTCTTGAATAGCATGAATTATACTGTTTAGGATACACGTGTGCCACCTTATAAGGCCACCTTTTCTAGGTGGGTTATTCTGAAAGGTAATAAATCATAGTAATGACCAGATAAAAATAAATGTGTAGTCTTTTATACATTACCAGGGAAATTTATATTGCACTAGTATAACAATTTTAACTTTTAAAATTTAGAATTGATATTTCTTGTTGGATTCATATTACCTTTAAATGAAGACTTCAATGGTTTTGTTTAACATCAAGTCTGTCTGTATGCAGGCCTCAATGTGGATATACATCACTGCACTATAATTCTAAAGGCTTTGAAATTGTTTCAATTTTTATACACATAAAAATTGACTACAAGAGAACAGCGCTTCTTAATTTCATGCCAATCTGTCTGCCCAACCGTTCATCTTGACATCAACATTTATTCTGTCGGTAGATGCAGTTTCCAAAGTAAGGTTGTCATACTTTTAATGCCTTAAAAAGCTATAATGTTGAAAATGGAATTTTAGGATCAGACAATCTTTGAAGTAATATTTGATTGCACTCACTTGACTCTGGATTTAAAAACTATTTGGTAAGTATGTTGCATTTAAAAAAAAAAAGAATAAAATTTCAATATACAGACAGACAGACATTCTTTATTTCCTCTGCAGCAGAGAATAATGCATCAAAATATTAAGTATGTAACAATATTTGAACTTTTAAACAAAAATGTGGAAATATGTAAGTTTGGAATAGTGCATTTTTTACCCAGCCTTTTGAAAAAGATCAAACATATGAAAGCGGTGACATTGTATGATTAAGCGCTTGTGAAGACCATTCTCCGGTTATGGAAAATTGTGGTCTCTGGCCAGGTATTCTACCGTCACACAGAATGCTATGGAGATGTTCATTGGAGTTTAACTTTCTCTCTTATTACAGGCAGAATGAATAAAGAGAATTACAACTTTTGGCCAGTAAGTGATAAATGGTAAGTAAGTCTTAAGAAGCAACACAATTAGATACTTTTTCTTTACAGATATGGAAAATTGACCAATTAGAATTATACTTACAATAATACAAGAGAAGGAAAATGTCATTGTACATTGAATAACATTTAAACATTTAAAGTTCATAAAGTTTATAAATCTAGGTTATGTAGATCCCATCTGAAAAAAAAAAAATAATTTCTGTACGACTTGCGGGTGCTATTTTAGTTAGTACACTTCGACGTCACTAATGAAAGTTACGGCACAAAAAAGTAGCAAATTTTAAAGTCATATTTCACAAAAGGTTTTTAAAAATCAAGCAGTCTTCTATATGAGACGGGACCTTGAAAATAATGTGCTTTATCTTGGTATTATTGATCATAAGGGTTTATATTACCGTCAAATTAATTATAATAATACGTTTTACCAGCAAAATAAAATTCTCAAAAATGCAGCTCATATTGCTTTAAAATTTTTGTGACAAAATTAAATGGATGAATCAGGTTTATTGTTATATGATAGAATAATTTCAATCTCTCTTATTGGCTTAGATACAACTATGTTAGAAACATACAATGTTGTATTGACCTGCACGTGACGTTCCAGGTGAATGCAAGATTTTATTTCCTCTACATTGATCTAAGATTAGATCGAGAAATTTTAAATTGATAAAAATTGATTTGGAAAGCTACAATAAATGTATAATATTTGGCATGTATGATTTTTGGCGAAAATTGATTTTGAACGAGTCAGCGTAGATTTGATTTTGCGCATTCTTCAGTGTATTCATGTATATATGTGCAGGTCATTTAGCGTTGTACTTCAATTAACGGAAGGTCCCTTCCGCTAAAAGTGCTAAAAAGAATACAACGCCAAATATAAAACACTTACAGTATTTAGGCGACTATGACTTTTTTATGAACAAAACATAAACGAATATATATTTTCGGGTGAGGGTGGTAAGAGGGGATGCAAGGACCCAGGAGTTTGTCCCTTTTTTTTGGCTGTCAGTATTTACCTTCAAAAATCATCCTATTAAAAAGACTGACATAGTTATTTTTCATGGCTACCAAAATTGATTTTTTTAAAAAAAAAACTTCAATTGTAAGGTTTATTTACATTTTAATTCTGCTTTTCTCTTGTATTTGGCTAGGATCTAATTAAATTCAAACAATGAGCTGTATCATTTTATCAGTGTATCATATACTAGTAAAAAAAAACATTATTGCAGTTTTTTCAGTCAATACAATGATTTAGCTATCTTCGAAGTACAATATTCATAAAAAAAATGTAATTTTAAATAAAAAAGGGAAATACAAATTATAAAAAAAATTAAGATATTAGAATACAAATTAAGTCTCTTACATGAGATTTCTTAGACTTATAAATACATATTGTTCAAGTAAATCCATTATATGTAAGTTGCGGATTCAAGACGCGGAGATCGACCCTATCTATGCCACTGTAAACGCGACGGCCTCGTTACAGGTTAAGTGCTGGCATAAAAAGGATCAATTTTACCTGATTCCACCTCTGATTTTAAAAGGTATGTATTTGCGCTGCTAGTGATTTATCTTGTTTGAACTGTTTTTTGGGCTGCGATATTTTTCATTTTCTGTGTATGCTCAAAGTCCGTCAGTACCACGTACATCGCACATGTATAAATGTCCAGCCTTTCACTTGCTGCAGAAATGTAGATATATTGCCAGAGCTAAAGTGTCACCCATTGAAAAAAAATGTAAATTTATTTAGCAAAAAATGCACTGGAGCTATGTACAATATCCATGACTTTCATCGACTGCTGGAATCTAAAAATAGTACTTATCGTGTGTCTCTAAAACATTTCTTCACTTTTTCTACAACAAAACAGTCCTTACAACCGTTTTTAATAGTCCTCCTGAGTCTGAAATTGAGATTTCGAAAATACCGTCTAATTATTCTCCCATATTGGGTGGCAAGATAATTTAGTCCAATGAGCTTCTTGCATATGTCAAGTACTAGTACTCGATTTAAGTCTCAAGAAAATTTTGAAAATCCATCTTTTGTGCAGTGGAGGTGAGAATTCAAAGAAAATAATTCAGAACCAAGCGCATATTTTTGTACGAAAAAGAACATATAATCGTACTTTTTAATATGGGTGGCACTGTAGCTCACTGTTCATTTATTTCAATTTTTTGTGAGAGGCTAGCGAGGTACAGATCTACAGCTAGCCTCTCACAAACTATTTTCTATTAAAATTATGATTTCTTCTAATTGCTAGAAATGTAGTGTAAACACTCAGAATGAAAATAATAAATGTGTAGAAATGAAATCATTAATTTTCGAAAATGCAATGCAAAAGTCGGGAAATCAAATGCAGCGAAAACCGGTACCTCCTCTAACCCCCAAAAAACTAATACAATTCATGTAGTGCATGTTTACTATTCGATGCTTGATTAAACACTTTAATAGACACAAGATTAAGAAATTATAAAAATTTTATAAATAGGAAAGTTTAGACACGGATATTAATCATTGCAGACCTTGTTTTTCTATATTTGAAGATCTGCGAATAAATTAAATGTTACATTTGATTATTGGTTAAAATTATAAAAGGTTATGTTTTATTCTCGGGTTTCAAAACAAGCCCCGGCCTGTACGTACCTGAACAAACCTACCAATTGGCATTCTCGGTCTGAAGGAAAACATTCGATCATTTCGGGGAAGGGGGGTGTTACAGTGGACATATCACGATGAGAGGAAATGCAATTATTTCTCAGTCCATTAAACATGAAAGAATGGTTTGGAATATTTGTTTATAACGGCATTGCTTTCTCAGGATCAAATAGACATTTATTTAAAAAGTTTCTAATTACATAGTATACATTTTTTCTCGTATTCTGAAAGCTCAGAAGGAATACAGTTTGTGCGCCTTTTCATGTAAAACTGAACGCACGTACAATTAATGTACATGTAAAATGGTGATATTGTGATATTCTCTTTATTTGACGAAATAAAAGAAATACTAAATAAGCATATCATTCTGTTCAATACAATGTAGTTATGTAGCAAACAATGGAAACTTAAAGTTGCTCAATTTGATTTTCAATTTTCAAGAGAATTGGACACGACACTCCGATTGATATTTACGTTGTGTATGTATTTGCATTTTTTAAACAATATTGCAAAGTTTTTTGATATACAGCAATTAGAATAGTTTCATATAGGCCCATATATCGATTGCAAAGACTTCAAAGTGGAAAGGGGGAAGGGCCTAAAAATCTTGCATACATATACTACATGTGCACGCTTCTAATAACAAAACTCAATGCCTCTCAGAGGTAAAACTTAACATTAATTTATGTGCAATTAGAATTACTATTAAAATTGGCAGATCATTGTGAAAAATGTTAACGATAGGTCATCCTGTGTCATCTTTCAGTGTATCCGATAAACTCGTCCAGAGATGTATGGTGGGTGATTGTAAACTTACCTGAGAAGCTGTTGATAAAAGCGTCAAATCTGTTGTGGCTATTTGGCGGCACTCAGTATTTACTTGTCATAGAATGAAATCCGACATATAACACTTAATGTCTTTGAATATACAGACATTATCAAAAAAATCTTCATGTTTTTTTTCCAGAAATATTTTAACGATTTTGAAAAAAAAGGGATTTTAAACTTAGTGAATCGATGACTTAACGACGACGGACCTAATTCATTTCTACAATAGAAAAAATACTCAAATTTTAATATGAGGTAAAGTGGCTTTTTGTGAGTTAAAATCGATGAAAAAAATATATGGTCATCGATATAGATTTTTAATAGGGAGCGTTTCAAAAGTAGGCAACGAAAATCGATGATTACTATAGGAAGTAATGGGAAAATGCGAGTTTGAGGTACAAAAGTGATGATTAAAAAAATTCTGCAATAGAATTTTTATTCATATTAAGAAACAATGTTAACAAGATAATTTAGTAGCAAATAATGCTAAAAAATATATAGGTCATCGATCTAGATTTTTTAAGGGTGTGTGTCAAAATCTGGTGAATGGCATATTTTGGGGGAAAATTTTCATTGAAAATACCTTGGCAAAATAAATTGTGTCGGGGGTTGAATTTAAACAACCTGGTGATGCTTTCATATCAATATAACAACTGGCTTTGCTGTTATTGAGTATATATATATTTTTTTATTTATTCATTTGACACCCCGTCACACATTACGGTCAAGCCCTACCCCTGGGGCCCCCATTTGAACCAGTACAACTATTACCGGTACTACCTTTACATTTTTATGCCTCCGTAAACGAAGTTTCGGGGTTTTTAGTTTTTGTTGTGTACGTCAGTCTGTATAGCTGTCTATCTGTCTGCAAAAACTTTAACCTTGCCCATGACTTTTGATTTATTGGAGTTATGACTTTAAATGGATACCAAGAACCTTGACCTTTGATATTGACCTACTTTAAAAAAGCAAACCTTGACCATAACTTTTAAAGAGTTAGGGCTAGTGCTTTCACACTTTATATATTTGATCCTTATGACATGACCTTTCATTTGATAACAAGAACTTTGACCTTGACGTTGGAGATTTTTGTACTTATTAAAAAAATTAAACATTGGCTTACTTTCAAATTTCACAATTGTTTTCCAGTGAGAATACCCTTCTCTTGGTACCAATTAATTAAATTTGCATTTAAGATAAGCTTAATCTTAGCTATGTTGCCATATGGGGGCATCAGTGTTTCACAAACACATCTTGTTTCTTGGTATTTCTAGGTAAAACTTTGATCCCCTTTTGTGTCCCACCTTAACCCCCCCCCCCCCCCTTGAGCTGAAATATCTATCAATATGAAATCTGGGAATGTTTTCGCAAAATTTGACAATAATGCACCTGTGTTATTTTACTCTGAGTCTAGGCTACTATAATTGTAAAAGTATAAGAATTTCACACACAGGTAAAATACTTTATTAATAAAGTATTTCACATTAAAGGACAAAATGATGACAGGTATAATAGATTTAACTAGGGAGTATCAAACAGTACCACTGGGTATCAAATACATGTATTGATGAAATTTAATATACAAAAATATTTTACTTGTATATGTTTGTTTACAATGATTTCACTCAGTCATTTTAAAGAGCTACATGTATTAACCATATACAAACTTTGATTTTTTTAACTAGTTTTTTTTAGATATAACATATATACATGTGGGGTAAAACTAACCGTACACTAACTAGAGTTCCTAATTATTTCATCACATCTGTATATCTAAAAAATGATGTACATGCTGTTTACATGTAGAACAACACTAAAAACTTGCAATATTGTTACATAAGAAAAGTTTGTAAACATTTTCCCAGTGGCTAATCATATATTCTGGTGCTGTAAAGTTGGAGGTCTTTTGGTTGAGAAAATAAAGGTTGGAAAAGCAGAAATTGGCACACTAAAGAACCCTCACTCCTCATTGCTCCCAAGTGTCATTCACTGCATCTTGTGACTTTTCATCAGGGTTAAATAATCTTGTAACATGTGTTAACTACAACAATCAATCCATGCCTGCAAGGTGCATTTTTGGAAATGCTGGAAATTCAAGAAAAATTCCTGATGAGGATGGGTGCTCCAATAGATGCAGCAATTTGAACTATCTGCATATTGTGTTTCTACCTGAAATACACAAAAAAACTATGTGATATTCAGATAAAAAAATAACATTCAATCAATCAATATCAAGTGTACACAATTTTTTGCATTTTGTTAACAAAGGTAAAAAAAAACACTATGCGCCCAGAGGCAACAAAGATTTGAAAAGCTATTTTTAGCTTAAGGGTCACAGTCTAGGTCAAACTAATGGTCATTTACCTTGTTGTCTTTTGAAAACTTAATTAGTGGATTATGCATACCAAATATGAACTCTCTATCTGTTAAAAGTTATGGCTAAGGTTAAAGTTGATAACAGACAAACAAACAGACAAACAGACAGGACAAAAACAATATACGCCTCTGATCTATCGATTGGGGTGCATAAAAAATATATGAATAAACTTAAAGACTCAAAATAAAAATTAATATTCACACCCTAATAAAACATATGATTAATCAGCATTGTCAGTGTACAAAGAATTGGAGAATGACTTTTAACATTTATCTCCCTTTTGAAAAAGTCATGTGTGAAGTTTTCATTTTAACAGACTTCAAAAACATACCTAAACAAGTCTTGGGTTTTTTCTTAAACAGCAGGTATTTCCTCAGTACAAGTATCTCAGTCTGCAGATTTTTTTTCTGTGGTAAATAAAAATAAAACATTAAATTTGAAATGCAAAATACATTTGAGTATTGTGATCTACATACATGTACATGCATCTTAAATTTGTATAAAATAGTATTATCAGTGTGATTCAGTTTTGAGTTGTTAATTTTTTAAAGCCGCGAGTGCATGTACTGTAAAAGATGATGGCAACTTATCATTATCTTTTTGGAGGAAACAATTATGAATGATACACAACTACAATCTAATTAAAATTAGATGTTAGATCCGCTCGCATACTCGCTACACTAACATCTGACAACATCCCATTGAGGGTCACGTCAGAGGTCAATTTCTTTGAACCAATGAAATCGTTGCCTGCAAAATGATCGCATATTGTTGAAGTAAATAAGTCTAGAGCTGTTCCGAATTTGACCTCTGACGTGACCCTCAATGGGATGTTGTTAGATGTTAGTGTAGCGAGTATGCGAGCGGATCTAACATCTAATTTTAATTAGATTGTACACAACTAATAATTCAACAACTTTTTGCATTAAAACAAATGATTCAAGGGTTCAAATACTGTATAATCCCTATTAACCGCCCCGGGTGCTTAGAAAATTGTAAAAAGGGGGCAGTTGTTTTGGTACTCTATTTATGATATTCAATGTCATATTTTAACTTTTAAAAAATCTTTTGAAAAAAAAAAATAAATACAAAAACCAATAAAATAATGTCTAACTTTACTTTAGAATGAAGATAATCCATGCAAATTATGCTAAATTATTCATTACCATTGAAATATTGGATAATAGATAAGTTTAATTTTCACTTTCTTCAATATTTTGATACGATTCTTGTTGATTTTAATCACTTTACAGCTAGGGGGCCCTTATTTCCTGACAATTGAAAAAAAACCTTAGAGGGCACTTATAGGGGCAGGGGCGGTTAATAGGGATTATACGGTATATGACGTACAAGATAGCATACTGCCATACTTGATAGATCAATCCACACTATGCAACAGTTGTTTCCCTTTGTGAGGTCAACCAAAAGATCAATAGGGAGAGAAACGTCGTTTCTCCTCTTTATGCTACCAAATACTTGGGCGTGTTCTGATAAATCCATTGTGTTGTATTTTTTTCTTTAAATGTATGGATAGCCCCATCTTGGGCAATCAGTACACAAAAGACAGAGCTTTTTTAAAGTCAAATGACGAGGTTACAAACCTGAAAACTACAAAGGCTACTTTGTTGATTGTATGGGTTTATCCCTTGAGATGGCGGCCAAGGGACATAACTTTTGAAAAGTGTGGATTGGACTATTCTCATGATTACATGTTGGTAACACAGGGGAATTACCAACAACACACATGTAAAATCTTTAAAGAAGTTTGCTAGTTTAATTTCATTGCAATATAGGAAAATTTTATCAATGATTGAATGAAGGTAGCACAAAATACATATATATATTTAAAAATAAAGTGATCAGCCTGTTCAACATTGCTGGTACTTTACTTGATTCATCTCTAAGCTGGTATATAGCCAGGTTTATCTGCATGGCTTTATATTTAAGCTTGGTTTAATATTCTTTGAGAATTAAGTATGCTTATAAATTAACTCGGCTACGCTAATAAGATATTTTGCTTAACATTTACAACCTATTGCAATTGCATCCAAAATCTTTCATATTTTTATATAGACCTAAACTAAAAGATGCATTAAAAGAAATATATTCAACAACAATAGTAAAACATAATGAATAAATGCAACATTTAGCCTAAAACAAAAACATCTAAATATGGTTACCTGTTCCAAATGAAATACTGAATAGTGTTGATATCACATCAGAAATTTCAAGCTTTGACAGTTGTTAGGTCCTGACATTCCGGGCTCTTGTTTTCTTCTTCTTACAAACACTTTTATGTTCATTTAGCATCATGCATGTTCAGTTCATCTTTAGGACAAAAAGGCAACGTAACAGACATTATTCAGAAAAAGATCTTTCCTTACAAATCATCTCCATCAGAAACATCAACTTGAACTTATTGTCTCACATATATGGCAAGAAATTGGTACTGTGTTTTTAGGTGATACTTTTGTACCCTAGGGTACACCTCTATTTATCCTTTACCAATAAGGTTACAATTAGGGTACAGTACAAAACCATTGGAAAATGAAAGTAGAAAATTTCTGAAGGACTGTCAATTAATGTAGCCGGGTTACAATGGGTACAGTGGTTACTTATTAACATTATTAACAGTAAATAACACCTTTTTCTACTTTTATCCTAAAACTATTTAATTTTAAAATTTAAACAGGGTCAGAAGGAACTATATGCCTACAAAATCACAACAATTGACATTTTCATAACTTAAAAGTGTTTGATTCATATTAGCATTATCATGACCTAATGGCTTCAAAGATCTAGTATTACAAAAAAACAACCACACTCATGTAAGTATTTAAGAGGGTATAAGTCAGCTTCTTACCTTTAATTATGATTATAATAGTCCAGATTCTTGAAGTTATAATTAGCTACACTGATAATTATATATTCCAGACTTGAGCATTGCATGACACCTGATACTGTATACCTATCGCAAATAATTTACCTGTACCCCCACTCTGTCTGACAAACACAAACTCTACTAACAGTACCTGATGGTGTGTACTATACACAAACTGATCAAATCATTGTGATCATGTAGGATTGGGTGATCATTTACTTCCATTTCAGGCCAGACTAATTTAAATTACCCTATACGCTGTATTTATCTTATCTTAGTACATGTTTCACACCTCGAACAAAGGATTTTTGCGTGTACCAAATCACTTGGTACACCCAAGCCCAAGCTTCGTGGTTGGGTGAATCTGCCATTGTGTGCATAATTATTGGCAAATCATTACCAATGATTGGTCACAATTATGGACACAGGACAAGGTCACCAGACAATAATAGACCCTGATGTGCTACATAGTAAAAAAAATCTACTTAGTTTCATAAATTTGTACACGATGAAAGATCCCTTTCTCTTATCCTTTTCTTCCTGAATTATTCAGCATTAGCCAAAATTAAAACATGAAAAAAATGATTTTAAAAATCTACTAAGTAGTATTAAAAGAAAAAAATAAGAAATGTCTAGTAATTGATTGAATATTTAGGATTTACCATTGACATTGGCACTTTAATCAGAATTATCTCATTGAGAAGAGAGAGCAGTAAAATTTTACTTACTATTTAATTAATTCTTTTATTCCAATTAAACAGATATGGGAAACAGCAAAAAGTCTAAATATGATTGTTTTAAGAAGTTCAAATTCATTAAAACCGTCCTATACTGCTGAAGTAGTGCACATGTATATCCAACTGTAAACCTTTCTTTTTTTCCGCTTTTCAATTTCTGTGGAATTCTTTGCTTTCAGGAGAAAATTATCAATTAATTTTTCCACCAAACACAA
>NW_026932125.1:0-5048 GCF_032062105.1 Saccostrea cuccullata | reverse complement strand
TTATTACAGTATCGTAAAATATGATTCTAAATATGCTGAACATTATCTAATTCTTGAAAACGAATTGATAATTAAAAGGATTTTTATCTTCTTTATCGTTTCATCAAATGATTTTTTCATAAAAAATATTTTTAAATAGAGTATTGTACAAATATATAACTTACCCAAAAGGTACATGTAACCAAATCAGATCAATCATTTTCTCTTAGCGCAAAAAAACAAAACAATTTAGTTGCGTATCTATTTGTAAACGGTTAATGAAACACGAATTGATATAGATATGATGTGATTTTTTTCCATTTTAAGGTCTTTTTTCTGATTTATTTTTGATCCATAAGATTTTGTCAAAAAGACACCAGCCGTTCCAAATAAACCTTTTATGTGATTGATTGGTTTTAAATGGACTCTCTCTCTCTCTATCTCTCTCTCTTTCTCTCTCTCCGACCTTGGAATTACTTCCTTGATTTCCATTGTAATATTTTTACCTTGTACAAAGGATATGATTTGCATTTTCATTATTTCCTTTCCAGCAATAGGCCAATCAGGTTCTAGTATTGATTAATGATGTAGAACACCGTAAAGTTGTTTATTTTAATCTTGGAAAATCTGCTGATTACCATTTTTATTTTAGGATAGAAGATTTTGTGCATTTGTATACACCAAATGAGGTTCCAAAGCATGATAAAAGACTCATTATTCAAATGTAAGAAATTATATGAAAACAAACCACTACCATTCGGTTGAATAAGTATTAAATACTACGGAGAGTTTTTATTTGTTTTCTCTGCAGTCCTGCAAAACAATGGCTAAACTCCCCTTTTGCTCAAATTCAATCTAGATTCCTTTCTATCTTGTAAGCTATAGAATCTCTTTTCTAGTGTGCAAAGATTACCAACTATCCATGAAGCAATTCTTACCTGCAGATATAATTTTAAGAAAAATGATAACAAAGATCCCATTTAAGATTTTCATGAAAAAATGTATTAATTACCATATTTGGTAACAACAACATTATGATTACCTTGTAGGACGAATATGAAACTTACAATAGCTATAAGTTTATTGGTAAGTATTCATATAATAGAGATAAATACAGTGGACCTTCAGATGCAGAATATTTACAAGTACACACAGGTAAATTAAAGTTGGGAAATATACGCGTTTAATTTATTCTTGCGTTTAACTAACTTTTTCGTCCCTATCAACATCGATATTACTTTATTTAAAATACCTACCCGGCCTTTCAACTATAGATGAGTCCAAACAAGGTGGCTGTTATAGTATATATTGTCTATGTGTCTATTATAGGAAATGTTGAGTATGTATCTATTTAAGGATATGTTGTTTATGTGTCTATTATAAGATATGATGTTTAAGTGTCTATAAAAGGACACATATACAGAGTGTATGTTGTCTATATGTCATTATAGGATACAAATTCTATGTATTTATTATAGGATATGTTATCTTTGTGTCTATTATAAGGAATGTTGTCTATGTGTCTCTTATAATATATGTTGTCTATGTGTTTATTGTAGTCAATGTGTGTATTTTAGGATATGTTGTCTATGTGTCTATTTAAATTAATTTTTGTCTTTGTGTCCCTTATAGTATATGTAGTCTCTGTGTCTATTAAATGTTATGTTGTGTATGTGTCTATTATATGATACGTATTCTACGAGTCTATTAATGGATATGATGTCAGTTTCTCTATCATAGTATATGTTGTCTATGTGTCTATGATAGGATACGTAGTTAATGTGCCTATATTAGGATATGTTGTCTATGTGTCTAATATTTGATACCTATTTATGTGTCTATTATAGGATATGTTGTCAATGTGTTTATTAATATCATATTTTGTCTATGTATCTATTATAGATTATGATATACTGTCTTTATGTAAATTATAGGATAGGTTGTCTATGAGGAATCGCAGACAAATCAGTGAGAGTTTTTAAAGAAAGAAATTAATCATCTTACCTGTAGTTTGCTGTACTGGTGTTGTAGCTGTCCTTACGTCATAATTCATGTCCCTAGATGTAAGATCCAGCAGCAATGCACCTGTCAGATTATTAGAAGTTAAACATCCCGGTTCAAACATATCACATTTTAAATGTTAGTAAATATTTTACAAATGCATATTATGCAGGGATGTTAATTTATTCGTGTATTTCACTAACGTTGTTGCAGCTACCAACATCAATCATGTTACTTTGTTTTGAATACCTATCCGACCTGTCAACTTCAGTTGAGTAAAAAAAAAGCCTATTATAGTATTTGTTGTATGTGTGTCTATTAAAGGATTTGTTGTATATGTGTTTTTTTATAGAATATGTGGTTTATGTGTCTATTATAGGTTATGATGCAAATGTGTCTATTATAAGACATGTTGTCTATCTGTCTATTATAGAATAAATTGTCTATTAGTCTATTATAGATTATGATGTAAAGTGTCTATTATAGGATATGTTGTGTATGTGTCTATTATAGGATACGTTCTCTACGTGTCTATAATTGGATATGCTGTCAGTGTCTCTATCATAGTATATGTTGTCCATGTGTCTAAGATAGTAAACGAAGTAAATAAGCCTATTTTAGAATATGTTATCTATGCATCAATTATTTGGTACGTTCTCTATATGTTAATTAAAGAATATGATGTCAATGTGTCTATTAATATCATTTTTTGTCTATGTTCCCATAATAGGATATGTTGTCAACGTGTCAATTATAGGATACGTTTTCTATGTGTCTATTAGAGGAAATGTTGTCTATGTGTCTATTAAAGGATACGTAGTCAGTGAGCCTTCTTAGGAGATGTTGTCTATGTGTCTATTATTGGATACTTATTCTATTTGTCTTTTATTGGATATTTTGTCAATGTGTCTATTAGTATTATATTTTGTCTATGTGTCCGTTATAGGATATGTTGTTTACGTGTCAATTATAGTATATGTTGTCAATGTGTCTATTATATTGTCTCTTTGTCTATTATAGATTATGATATATATTTATCTATTATAGGACATGTCGTCTATGTGTCTATTATAGGATATGTTGTCTATGTGTCTATGAAAGGATACGTACTATACGTATCTATTATTGGATATACTCTCGGTGTCTCTATCATAGTATATGTTGTCTGTGTGTCTATGATAGGAGATGTAGTCAATGTGCTTATTTTAGGATATGTTGTCTTTGTGTCTTTTATACGATATGTTGTCTATGTGCCTATTTTAGGATATGCTATCAATGTGTCAATTATAGGATATGTTGTGTATGTGTCTTTTATAGGATAAGTACTCTACGTGTCTTCTATTAGATATGCTGTCACTTTCTCTATCATAGTATATGTTGTCTGTGTGTCTATGATAGGATACGTAGTCAATGTGCCTATATTATTATATGTTGTCTATGTTTCTATTATTGGATACGTACTCAATGTGTCTATTATAGGATATGTTGTAAATATGTCTATTAATATCATTTTTGTCTATGTGTTTATTATAGATTATGATATATATTTGCTTTTATAGGATATGCTGTCTATGTGTCTATTATAGGATAGGTTGTCTTTGAGGAAACGCAGACAAATCAGTGAGTGTTTATAAAGTAAGAAATTTATCATCTTACCTGTTGTTTTCCCTACTGGTGTTGTAGCTGTCGTTACATCATAATTCATGTCCTCTGATGTAAGATCCAGCAACAATGCTCCTGTCAGATTATTAGGAGTTAAACATCCCGATTCAGACATATCACATTTAAGGATAAATAATATAAACAATCTTTTTTCAGAAATCAGCATTATTTCTCATAGATTTACATTTTAATTGACAACCTGAATAATGTTTACCGAGTAGAGTGGGAGAATTTTATAAGATTTTGTCATAAAGATAAAAAAATGTGCAAAATTTTGTATGGAATTATATAGAAGGCAAAATAAAATCTCAAATCTAAGCACCAAGGAAAACCTACGATTTCTTTATATTTCAGGGATTTATTATTTATATCATTACAAATCAAAATCAGTCAAAAAATATATATCAACCCGCGCATCCATTTTTTGTTTGTGGTAAGTACCCTTAAATGTAAGTAAACATTTTACAAATACATATTATGCAGGGTTGTTAAATTATTCTTGTATTTCACTTACGTTGTTGCAGCTCCCAACATCAATCATATAAATTTGTATTGAATACCTATCTACCTGTAAACTTCAGTTGAGTCCAAATAAAAGCCTATTATAGTATTTGTTGTCTGTGTGTCTTTTAAAGGATATGTTGTCTATGTGTCTTTTAAAGAATATATGGTCTATGTGTCTATTATAGATTATGATGCATATGTGTCTATTATAGGACATGTTGTCTATCTGTCTATTATAGAATATATTGTCTATTAGTTTATAATTGATTATGATCTATAGTGTCTTTTATAGGATATGTTGTCTATGTGTCTATTATAGGATACGTACTCTACGTGTCTATTATTGGATATGCTGTCAGTGTCTCTATCATAGTACATGTTGTTTATATGTCTATGATAGTATACGTATTCAATAAGCATATTTTAGGATATGTTGTCTATATATCTATTATTTAGTACATACTCTATGTGTAAATTAAAGAATATGTTGTCAATGTGTCTATTAATATCATCTTTTGTCTATGCTCCCATTATAGGATATTCTGTCTACGTGTCAATTAAAGGATATGTTGTATATGTGTCTATTACAGGATATGTCATCTATGTCTCTTTTATAGAATATATTGTCTATGTGTGTATTATAGTATATATCGTCTATATGTGCATTATACAGACCCTGAGACGTACTACTACCCCACACGCTCGCTGCACGAACGGTACACGAATGCCACACGGTTTGCACGAAACGCTGCACGGTTTACACGAAACGCTACACGGTTTACACGGAACGCTTTGCACGAAAGGCTGCACGGTTTAAACGAAAGGCTGCACAAAACGCTTTATACACGTTTCTCAAACCCTTTGTACACGGTTCTCGCACGTTTTGGCCTCGGTTTCGATTT
>NW_026932124.1:0-51081 GCF_032062105.1 Saccostrea cuccullata | reverse complement strand
CAGAAGCTTCAAGAGTTATTTAAAGGGCCATATGTTGTCAAGGAGACCGTACGTTACAGCACATTTGGTTTTACTCTTTGACCAGTCTACCAGAAACCTTATATAAACCGATTCACATAAACAGACTAAAATATGTATATATACGTTTACCTACGCCAACAAACTATTTTCAGATTGCACGTTCAATCTAAAGGACCAAGCAGTTCAGACTTCTAGCATAACCCAGGAACTCGATGAGTCTAGTTCTACCCAAACAATGACTGACTCTGTTCTGCTAATGTATCAAACATCCAGTTCTCAGGAGTCGCATTCTGTGTCATCGACACAGTCGGAATCATCCGTCCATCCGACAGCGGATCCCCATCCTACACCAACTGCGTTGCCTCGTCCAAGGCGCGCAATACGGAAACCCCTCCGTAACCAGGACAACTGTGTCAATCCCAGTGACTTTTCATCGTCAGATGTTTGTTCTCAGACCATTCTCTTCAAGGTTAAATGCATTTTATCCCAAAGAGGTACTGGTCCTAATGTTGAATACTTGTTCACTTTGTGGGGGAACCCTCACAAAAGGCCACTTGGATTAAATTTGAGGATTTAAATGACACTGCGAGAAATTTTGTAAAATCTCACCTATTGCAATCTGTTGTTTGTGACATTGTTGCATCTGTATAATTCATCTTTTTGCATTACATATTGATGTTACCTTTTTCGCAATACATGTTAATGCTTTACAGTTAAGGATACATGTACCAGTATATGTATGTCAATTTTTCACTACATAAAGATTTGTATGAAAATTCTTGACATGTCATACTGATTTACATTTTCCATGAAATATTGTCAGAGTAATTTTGATGTAATATTATTGTTAATAATATGTTTTATGCATTCATATATAATTTTACATTTCTGTGCTTAGAATGTAGCGTTTGTAATATATTTTTGTATATCACAGGTTTCCGAGTTAACTATGTTAGGTAATGCATAAGCTCAGGTTTCGGGGTTTTGCGGTAATTAGACCTTAGGTAATGTCACAGATATGACGTGATTGTTATCACTGTTAGATGCTGCAAGTGTTTGTAACGTTAAGTTTTGTAAGAAAAGCATAACGGTTCAACGTTTGGCGACATCAACACTATGCAATTTCTACACAGCCCAAGATATTTGTTTTGTGCAAATTGGGGGGAATGACCTTTCTTTTGATCCCCCACGCAAAGATTGTGAGGATTATAATTTCTTTGGCGAACTTTCTTATTCACGGGTTAGGTGTAAAACACGTAATTGTCGGGCAACTCATCAGACGGGACCCTCAAAAATCGCCACCAGGCTACAACGACGGGGTTACTGAGGTTAACCAGCTCCTGAATTCCGCATCTGGATCCCTACCAAATGTAACCTCTTGGAAGCACCGGGGGTTTAGGGCTAACCTACAGTACCTGGGGCCTGATGGAGTCCACCTATCTACAAAGTCATGCAGTACCGGTCCAGTACCTATGGTCAAATACCTTAATAGTATCAAATATGCAGTGGTCAACACTTGCAGGAGGCTAAGGCCAGTATAAATAAATTTGAAGTCACATATAATGATATGAACATAAATTATATAAATAGATGCATATGCATAGGATATGAGTAAGAGATTTAGAGATATTTCTGTTCAAAACATGCAAGTGGAGTAAAAATAATAACATAATTATATATATTTAGAAAAAAAAAGAAAAAAAATTGTTTTAGATATATACTCCATTAGAAACTGCAGTACACCTGATGTCAAAGTTTTCCATGTTACCGTCTCAAAGGTATCGGTTCGCAAAGTGAACTAGCAGTATACATGATGTCAAAGTTTTCCATGTTACTGATTCAAAGTTATTAAATCGCAGTGTGAACTTACAGTATACATGTACATGATGTCAAAGTTTTCCATGTTACTGATTCACAATTATTAAATCGCAATGTGAACTTACAGTATGCATGATGTCAAAGTTTTCCATGTTACTATCTCAAAGTTATTAGTTCGCGATGTGAACTTACGGTACACATGATGTCAAAGTTTTCCATGTTACTGTCTCAAAGTTATCGGTTCGCAAAGTGAACTAGCAGTATACATGATGTCAAAGTTTTCCATTTTACTGTCTCAAAGTATTAGTTCGCGATGTGAGCTTACAGTATACATGATGTCAAAGTTTTCCTTGTTACTGTCTCAAAGTTATTGTTTTGCAATTTGAACTTACAGTTTGCATGGCGTCAAAGTTTTTCATGTTAATGTCGCGAAGTTGGTTTTCGATGTATACTGTGTGAGTCATATGACTGTCTCAAGGTGTTACTTGACTGCCATCTTTTAATACATGATCAAGAATAAGGCATGGCCTTTTGATTTTATAAGAACAGAACTTGATTAATCACTAAAATGTAACAGATATGTTTGCATCATTGAAGATATTCATAGTAATGATTTGAAGTAACTGTCGTTGAAATCTTAAAATCATGTTATAATTTGAAAGTATGCAATAATGAAAGGTCAGTATCTAACATGTTGTTGAGACCTTTCAATATAACATCAGTAGGTACCAGAAGTAGTTCGCTTAAAATATAAAGCCATATATTCTAAATACACACAATTCTTTCAGTTTCAACCATGCCAAAGAGAGGGCCAGCCACAGACGAAACCCCGAGGAAGGGAAAGAAAAAAAGAAATCACAGTGAAGTGTCAAAACCGGCGGAGCATCCATCCGTGCAGATCGAATATGAAAAACTTGCAGCAGAAATTATAAAGCAACAAAGTAGTAGCCAATCTCCCATCACCAACGCTGTACAAGTGGCTCCTCAGGACGTGCAAGTTTCAGATAATGCTCCTTCCACCGAATCCAGTGTGCATGATGCCGGTCTTTCTTCAAATGCTACAAGCAACATATCAGCATTACTTAATCAGCTATTTAGTTCAGGTGAGCCAACAACCCCGAAAGTGGCACATAGCATATCCATCACTGATGGGATTCCGCTCGGTGCAACAGTAGCACAACGCATAAAACAAAAAATCTTGGAAGATCAGTATTTAGATTTGCGTGTGCTGCTGCAGCAGCGAGAGGATCCAGTATCTTTAAATATTGCTGCCGGATCACTTACGATACAGCAAAATGCAACAAAGCCAAACACGCCTCTGTCCATTAAGCAGTGGACAGATGCGTTTTTGATATTCACAGCAATCTATTTAGAAAAGTCCACAAGTGAAGCCCCACATTTTTAAAAATATTGCTTTTTCATCATGTTCCTAAGGGAAATGCACAAAATGCTAGGAGAAAAGGCTTGGAGAGTCTATGACGAAAATTTTAGACAGTTAAAGGAAACAGTTAATGTCCCCTGGCAAAAACCCATTGAAGAACTTACAGTAAAAGCTGCTACAGGCACCTATGTTAATAATACTGCCCAACAGCCCTTTCGGAAGATGGCAAGCAGAACGCAAGTCCGTTTCAGCTATGCCTTTAACAATGGGGATAAATGCTCAAATGACCAGTGCCCCTTCTCTCATACATGCCAAACGTGCAACGGAAACCACGCAAAACAAAGTTGTCGAGGGGGCAAAAGAAATCAATCATCAAATTTTAAACCCAAAGCATCAACAAACACAGGGGGGGGGGGGGGGGCTTCGACTTCAAACACCAGTCAAGCCAAACAAATTAAGTGAATTTCTAGCCCATTATGATAGATCTCTTTCAAATTATTTGGTGCAGGGTTTTAAACAAGGTTTTCGCCTGGGTTGTGTCACAGACCCTATCATATCCCATATGTCGAGAAATCATAAATCAACAATGGAGCATCAAAATATTATCAATGAATACATAGAAACAGGTCTAGAAAAAGGTAGAATTGCTGGACCATTCCTTACCCCCCCCCCCCCCCCCCATTAGATCACTTTATTGTATCACCCCTAGGTTTAGTGCCAAAAGGTAATTGGATAATTTCAGAATAATTCATGACCTGTCCTTTCCTGAAGACCAATCCGTGAATGCCAACATTCCAATAGAGCTCTCTGCTGTGCATTATGATTCAATTGATAATGTTGTAGGTTTGAATAAAAAATTTGGTAAAAATAGTTTGATGGCAAAGTCCGACATCGAAGATGCCTTTAGGATAGTTCCAATTCACCCTCTAGATCACCATCTGTTAGGATTTCATTGGGAAAATTCATTTTATTATGATATGTGTTTACCAATGGTAGCAAGTAGCAGTTGTCAAATTTTTGAATTATTAAGCTATGCACTACAATGGATAATGGAAAATGTTTTTAAAGCAGCGGGGGTTTCTCATATCCTGGACGATTTTTTCTTTGTGGGCCCACCAAATTCATCAAAGTGTAGGGATGATCTAGTTAGTTTCTTATGCTAGTGTAGGCAAATTGGGATTCCTATTAAGATGCAAAAAACGCAGACACCAACAACTAAAATAATTATCTATGGGATAGAAGTAGATACAGGGACAATAGAATACAGACTTCCATATGAAAAAGTTGTCAAGATTAGAGAAATCTTAGATCACTTAAAAAAGTGCAAATAAATCTCATTGAAAGAATTGCAGTCAGCCATAGGTCTTCTAAACTTCGCGTGTGGGGTAGTAGTACCTGGTAGGGCCTTCTTAAGGCGTTTAATCAATCTCACATGTGGTTTTGATGATTCTAAACGATATGTTAAGCTAGAAAAGGAAGCGAGAGCCGACTTAGCTACCTGGTCATATTTCATAGATCACTTTAATGGAAAGTCTGTTTTCCTAAATAAAGAATGGATGTCCTCTGAACACCTAAATCTCCAAACTGATGCCTCAGGGTCTCACGGTTTTGCTGCAGTTTTGGGTTCAAAATGGTTTGCGGATAGATGGCCTGATGCCCTTATACAATATCAAATATGCATCAAAGAACTTTTTCCGATTGTTATTGCATTAGAATTATGGGGACATGAACTTCAAAACAAAAAAATATTGTTCTTATCTGACAATATGGCATTTGTACATTTTGTAGAGGTCATAAATAAACAGACATCTAAAGAACATAACCTCATGAAATTGCTACGTCGGCTTTTACTAGTAGCAATGTAGTGCAATATACAGTTTAGAGGAAAACATGTTTCAGGAAAATCCAACGTACTCTCGTTTAAAATTTCAGGAGGCTTTCAGGGAAGCTCCATTCTTAGACAAACATCCAACCCATGTTTCTTGCCAGCTTTTGCACATTTAACACCAATGGCCCGGAATCTAATACAGGCTTCTATCAACCCTGCGACAAAAAAGCATACCTCCATACATGGAACATGTTGCACACTGGTCACCAACAACACTTGATCTTCCATTTAAGACAAGCACCATTTGTAATTTTTTGGCTCATCTTTATGAAAACAAATATTCACCAAGCACATTGACATCACATGTTTCGGCCATTTCATTTGTTCATAAAATTTTGAATTTGCCAGACCCATCTCAGAATTTTCCTGTTCAGAAATTGTTAAAAGGGTGTCAAAAATCTGGTCAGGGAGCAGACTCGAGGCTCCCTATAACAGGGGAAATTCTTGTAAAACTTATATAGGCTATACGTCATACAAGCTCTACTTGGAGTCACCGAATTCTTTTAAGAGCATTGTTTTTTACAGCATTTTTTGGATTTTTTAGATTGAGAGAATTAATTGTTAGGACACCGCAATCTATGAATCAAGTGTTGCAAAGGTCAGACATTTATTTTGAAACTGAGAAAGGGAAATTGAAAAGTGTAAGTTTAATTTTGCGTCGCACAAAAACTATGCAATCTGGTCAGTCAGTTACCATCTGCCTAGAGGCCCAGTCTGAAAAAGAACACTGTCCAGTGTTTGCTCTTTTTGATTACCTGCGCAAATTCAAACATTCAAAAGGGCCCCTTTTTCAATTCATTGATGGCACTCCGGTTTCAAATTCATTTGTTTCAAAACATTTAGAAGCAAGTATTACATTCATCGGCAAAATTGTACAAAGGTCATAGTTTTCGCATTGGGGCAGCAACTCATGCAGCCAGGTTAGGTTTTTCTGAAAATGCAATTCAATGCATGGGTAGATGGAAATCTGATGCAGTCAAGAGATATATAAGGACCGGGTTTTTTTGCTTTTTTTTTTTTACACTTTCTCTTAAAAAGTTTGTCTTTTCCCACCATGGATTGAATCGATATGGTATGGTCTGCTACCCTCTCTTAATAAGATCGGTACAACAGCAAACACCTGCTTATATAGGTTGTCCTGAAATTAATTTTGGATAAATCAGGTTATTCTAGTCAACTTCATGTAGGTTGTCCCTTAATTAGCTATAAATGGGTCATATTATGTCTGCCATCTTTCCGTAGGTTGTCCCGTGATAAGTGGGAAATGGGTCAGATTAGGTCGTTTATGTCCACGTAGGTTGTCCGTAGATTAGATACACATAGGTCAGATAAGGTCTGCCATGTTCATGGAGATTGTCCCTAGGTCAGCTAAGACTCAGTTTTAGATGGTTCAGATCATGTCTGCCATCCGCCCAGGTTAGCTTCTGATGGTTTAGATTAGGTCTGTCATCCCCTCTCCCCCACCCTTTATTACACCTGAGTTATTTTCAGACATGTGCCAGAGATTATTAGAGTGTATATAACAGCATGGAATAAAGGACTCAGACATTTGGAATGTGTACTGTGAAGTATTTGTATATTAAAAAAACCTCTCTGCAATGTAATTAATTGTAGTTAGCATTTGTTGATATGTTGTTCTGTTACAGTTGTGCAAATATTTCAAACCCATGTACTGAAAATATCATTCATCATTTATGCAATTTAAATGTGATAAGTTAAACGGACAAATTTTCATCAGAAAAGCTCACATGAGCCTTTGGCTCAGGTGAGCTAAAAAGGTCTTCTGACAAGGATTACATATCTGAAGTATGAAAGCCATAATCCTTACCGTTTTAAAGTTATGACCAAGGTTAAAGTTTTTTTTTCATAAGTACGGAAATCTTCCAGGTCAAGGTCAAAAGTTCAAAGTTGTTGGTATCCCATGAAAGGGTTTGCCACAAAAAATATATATGAAAGACTTAGTATCTACCATTCAAGTTATGGCTAAAGTAAAAGTTTGGAATTTTTGTGTAAAAGTGGGTCAAACTCCAAGGTCAAGGTATAAAGGTCAAATTTGGTGGTACCCAAAGAAAGACTTTATCACAAGAAATGCACATGTGAAATATGAAAGTAATAGCTCCACAAAATCAAAAGTCATGGGCAAGGTTAAAGTTTTTGCGAACAGACAAACAGCTAGGCAGACAGATGAATGGACAAGACGAAAACTATATACCCCCGAATCTTCAATTACAGGGACATAAAAAATAATTATTCCCTTTATAATAAAAACAAGTTTACTAAGTAGAGGTTAACATGGACAACTGTGGCTTCAATTTGAAGCCTTTTTTCCTTTTTCTGGAGGAAAAGTTGTTTAATTGTCTACACTGAAATTACATTATAAGGGATGAAGCTTATTTCAACATATGCTATACGATATAACATAACTTAGTAGTAGTTTACGCTTTTTTATAAAGCGCTTCGCAGTTTATAAACGGTAAAATATCGTATAACATAAGTTGAAATAAGCTTTATTCCTTAAATAAATAGATATTTAAGATAAACTGTGTAGAACAATTCAATTTTAAAGCGACTGTACGGCGCATCTCATCAAAAACAGACTTGTTGAAATTTTTTCCATAAGATTCGGAATTTTTTCTACTCATAAATGTACACATTTTCAGAAAATTACAAGTTTCAAAAGTAATTAATTCTAATTATTTCATTAAAATTAACAATTATTTATGGCTCATAAATATATACATCGCAACGTGTTGTAGTTTTCATAAACAAAAACAGCCCGGTAGGCCTGCTACATTAGCAAAGTCGACCGAAAAGAAAAAAAAACGAAAATAGTAAAAAGCTAATGTAGAAATACAAAATCAAGAAATTCAAAAGAATTATATGGCCTGATAGGTGTAGATCAGTTTACTGTTTAAGATTGTTTCTAAAGACGGTAAGCTTTTTTAAAAAGCTCTACTTGAATTCCATTATAATTGTAAACCCCACATTGTATGCACGTGCCATTTTAGAATTCACGTGGTACAAGTAAACAGATCTAAGTTTTTCGACCCTTGATTTTCCGGCAGATTCTAATTACGTAAATTTTGTATGAGGAGAGAATATTTACTTTTCTCAAATGCTTACTTCAACTTTTTACCTTATTCCTGAATGATATACGAGGGTTGTCCCAAAAAGTCCTAGACAATGTTTATAATTTTTTAAACATCAAACAATACTAACCAAATTTTGCATAGACATAATATATTCAAGGCTCTTTAAAATTGTGAATTTTTAAATATATGTCTTTCATATTAATAAAATTGGGACGATTTATATGAAGGCCGATAAGGTCTGTCGGCGCACGAACAAAATTCGGAATAATTTACGCATATAACTATTACATTTGCTTTTATTTCTTTAATACTATGTAATATATTGAACTCAAATTTAAATCACTGAAACCAGAATCAAAATCTCGATAATATGTCAAAATTTCATATAAATAGCTTTAGAAACAGACGATTTGTGTCATTATTTTCATAGTATCGTTGGAATTGAGTTTGATGAAAATGACGTCGTTAAACGCGTAACCGGCGCACGGAGATGTAATAAATTGTGTTGGATATGGTTTACATACATCAGAGATGGGAAAAAGAGTACAGAAGTGACATTACACACCAGATTTTAATTTTACAAAAGTTATTTTCGAATGGCGCGATATTCAATAAGAGTGTTTCCTCTATACCAAAAATAGTTACGGTATGTAAGAAGTAGAGTACTGTTTGTTAAACGCAGACAATTTGGAACAATCTGGACCGCGAACGACGTTAAACAATGTGTATTTCTGCTGCCTACAATGTAAGGCGATCTTTCGACTAAATTTCGACTGGAATTTGAATCTGCTTAATAAAAAACAAATAAAAAACAAACGGACAGTAGTAAATTTAAATAAGTCCCTTAGTCAAGAGTGGTCTTTCACTTTAAAAAAAAATATTTGAGTGTTAATAGACGCGTGTGAAGCAGACAAAGAGATCATGACGTTATAAAAGACGTACATGTTATTCACGCTTGCTTTCGTGCGCCGGTGTACACTTACAGTCTTTCTTTATTTTTCACATAATTTTCTTTATAGATGTTATATCATCACGAAACTTGAAATGCGTGGTCATAAAATGTTATTTTTTGCTACGACAAGGAAAGAAATTTAATTAAGCAATAAGAAACTAAACTGTTTTCCCTGTCTACGACTTTTTGGGACAACCCTCGTATTGGTTAAATTTGAATGAAAAAGCACACGATTTGCAGCCGTATTGCCGCTTTAAAGAAAATATTGAACTAGAAACATACATTTTTCAACTTTCCCCCAAATTTTGGTGAACTGTTCAATCATGAAACTGTAAGATGGTCGAATATTTCTTCTTTAGGGAGAAGGGCTTCAGAATACATAATGATAATTCACTTTCTGGGGGAAAAATTTGTGTTATTTATCCTTAATACAAGACTTAGCTGACATTTATTTCTCAACCAATGAAAACCATTCACCCAAAGTTTAATCTATTTTTATACAACCATACACATGGTTAACTGAAGGGAACACAAGGTATACTCGAACAAGCTAATGAAAAAATCCGCAAATGCTTCTGTTAACCTCCTCCTCTTTGTTAAGAAATATGAATGCACTGGTTGGTAAAATTATTTCAAAGTCTTAGCTAGTTTATTATTTTGTTTTAATAATGTGTTTTGTTCATGGCTAAAAAACACATGGAATTTCTGGAAATGTTGTTTACAATCTTGTAAGTCTTGCCTTAGCATGTGGACATGAGAGCCGTATGTAGATTTAAAAGGCAAGCCTGAACCGGCCTTAAGTCTAAGCAACAGAGGGAAGAAGACTGAATTTAGGAGATAGGTTACTAGTATTTGGGTGGATTGCCTAATATTGAGGCTTGCCACAACTATTTAATACTACTGGGTGGATTGCCTGACGACAAAGGTTTGCCACAATAAATAGGCTGTATTGTATTATTGTGTGACTAACCATTTAGAGGGAAGTAAACCCTCAGAGGCTTGCCTACAGACCATTTTAGATAGTGTAAGTCTCTGACGGCGGTGGGTGACTGTACATCCTGAATAAGGACAACTCAGGATATCTTCTGCTGTCAGAGGCTGACCACTACTAGTAGGTTAGGACCTACTGTCAAGAAGGAAGGACATATAAAGGAGAAGTGCTTCAGTTACTTAAAATCTCTGGGTAAAGCTGGAAACAAAACGGACGCACCTGCATCATCATCATCAGTTGATAAAAACAAAGGGCCAAACAAATCGAGAGTTAGTTACAAAGTTGGCGAGGCAGGGAAGTTCATACATGCCTCAATTCATTGCAGGGTTGTCCGATTTTTGATAGATTCTGGGGCAATCATAAGTATTCTATCCTCGGTCTTCTACAAAACTCAATGAATTGCGGAAGCCAATAGTTACTGCAGATGGCTCACCTCTTAAAGTGGATAGTTCGATTGCAATCCCCTTTAAGCTAGGAAATCAGAGATTCATGCAAACGTTTGTAGTAGCTCAAGTAGAGGTAGATGGTATACTTGGTTTAGATTTCTTGAGGGACCACAACTGTAACTTGAGTATGACATCCTTGTCCCTAGAAGTTGGCGGTAACCATTATGACTTACATCTTGAAGGGAAAATTGGTTGTTGTCGGGTCACTTTGACCAGCAATCTTTGCATACCATCAGGTAGTGAAGTTATTGCAATGTGCAAAGTTACACCTTCTTTGTTTGAAAAGATCCCAGAAATAGGTCTCATAGAACAAGCAAATCGGTTTATTGAGTCTGACTGCGCTTCGGTTGCCAGTGCCATTGTAAAAGGGGGGAAAGTAGCACCAGTAAGAATGTTTAACTTGTCGGATCGAGTTGAAACGGTGTGTAAAGGGACATTGGTTGTTAATATGTCACCCGCTGAAAATGTGTATGCTGGTGTACAGGATTCTAAAGGCTTTTCCAAACGACAGAGAAAGCCAGAACATATTAAGGACCTGTATAAATGAACAGTGGAGGGTATGGACGCAACGAATGCTAAATCAATTCTTAAGTTGCTATTGCGATATTCCAACTTGTTTTCTGCATCTGACTCAGATCTAGGGAAGACAAATGTTACAGAGCATAGAATCGATACAGGAGAAGCATCTCCTGTCAAACAGCGTCCAAGGCGTTTACCTGTTCACATGCAAGCAGAGGTAGACAAGCATGATAACGACATGTTGGAAAGAGACGTTATAGAAGAGTCAGTGAGTCTGTGGTCTTCACCAGTCGTCTTAGTGAAAAAGAAAGATGGTTCAACAAGATTCTGTGTTGACTATCGAAAACTTACTAAAAGAACTATTAAGGATGCTTATCCGCTCCCAAGGATAGACGACTGTTTGGACCAACTCTCTGGAGCCAGGTGGTTTTCCACTCTTGACTTGAACTCCGGCTACTGGCAGGTAAAACTTTCATCAAAGGATCGAAGCAAGATAGCATTTGTAACCCGACGGGGTTTGTACGAATTTAAAGTGATACTGTTCGGGCTTTGCAATGCCCAAGCCACTTTCGAGCGCTTAATGGAGACAGTTCTTAGAAATCTACTGTGGAATACCTGGGACATGTTATATCCGAAAAGCAAAAGCGCTGTGAACAAAATGGCCTGTGCCCTTGAACATTACAGAGGAAAGGTCATTCATAGGCTTTTGTAGCTATTATAGGAGATTGTGGCCAAACCTCTACACGAACTAACAAAGGAAAAATACGGTCTTCAAATGGATGACAAGTGCCAAAAAACCTTTGACAAGTTACGGAAAGAGTTGTCAACAGCTCCCATCTTGACTTTTCCTAACTTTGAGCAAGAGTTTATCCTTGATACAGACGCCAGCAACGAGGCAGTCGGCGCAGTCCTATCACAGGTACAGGATGGGGTTGAGAGGCCTGTAGCATTTGCCAGTTAAAGCCTTTCTAAATCAGAGAGGAAGTACTGCGTCACACGAAAGGAACTATTGGCCATGGTGACATTTGTAAAACATTCCAGACAGTATTTATACGGTAGAAGATTCACCGTAAGGACGGACCATAGCTCATTGAAAATGGTTAATGAATTTCAAGGATCCAGAAGGGCAGCTAGCCCAATGGATTGAATTGCTGTCAAGTTTTGATTTTCATATTGAGCACAGGCCCGGTAGACTCCACAAAAATGCGGACGGCTTAAGTCGCATTCCATGCAAGCAGTGTAAGACTGACCACATTCATGCTGTACATACATTGAAATCCAAAGATATCAAAGATTACTCAACAGAGATTTCATTTAGTGAACTACAAGATGAAGACAGAGATCTAAGTAAGATTAAACAATGGTTGATCACCAATTATGGCTGTACGTCCTGAATAAGGATAATTTGATCTTGATATGGAATGTTTTTAAAGTAGGTTCTGCATAACATTGCTTATCTTTTTATCTGTTTAGGCACTACTAATTTTCTACAAGTATTGACGGAATGGAACTCCATAAGAACACTTTTTCTCAACAAACCATCATCTTATAATATGAAATGACAAATTCGCAACCTTTTATCAAAATTCTGTAGTTTTCTTCAGCTTTCGGGTCAAAAGTATTCAAAACACTATCTGAACCTCTCTAATTTACAATTGGATTTAAGAATATTTTTCGTCTGATTTCATGACTGTTCAGTACAATGAAAAGGGTTGAAATGAAATCAGCACCATGTAGTTCATGCCCACTAGTCCATGAATAAAAGAGGTGTTCGATTAAGCTATTGTTTTGTGTCACGGTTGGATATTTAAATGGGCTACATCCTATTGTATTACAGCAAGTTGGATATTTGAATGGGTAAATGTTTCTTTTGGGCCCAAAGAAGGGAATTTTTTTTAAGTAAGATAAATATCCCTTACGTAAAAGTCCACTAGTTGACATTTTCGGTTGGTTGAACATCTACAACTGTTAGCGACTATGGATAAAGAAGTGTGGAGCTCATGTTGTGCCAAAATGAAATAACTTATACAAACAAATGATATACATAAAATCTAATAAATCAAAATGGTTAATAGATACATTCAATTCTGCATTTTTAAACAAAAAAAAAAGGTCAAAACAAAAGAGGATTCCATACAATATAATGTTACATCTGCGCAAAATATCAAATGCCAAAACCGCTCACATTTCTTGTATTTAAAAATTAATGAGATTTTCACAGAATCAAGAGGACAATATCACTCAGTGATGGTATCAGTGAGATTAAATTTGACCGTTTAATATCAGAGGCAAGGTCAGGTCAAGGTCATTACCTTTTTCCTGGACATTAAGAATAAAAAATTACTGTTTCCAATCATGCGATCCCTACTTGTAATTCAAAAGATTGAATGTTTTTTCTTTTTGCATAAAAAGATACTACCATATAGGGCCTATAAGATGATATTACCAAATTGACATGGATAATTTAAATGTAATGGATATTTGTTAATCCGAATTTCCTCTACTTTTCTTAAATTTTTAGGATTTATTAGTTATTTTATATGCTTCCTATATTTAACTTTTTCCAATTTTCACATATAGTAAAGTTGTCACATTAAGGTATACAAAATGATACAAAAACTAAAAGTTTTGATCGTTTACTAAGAGAGAAATAATACTTTTTACGGATTTTTGGCTCAAATCTGTACTTAGATTTGAAGCATGTAAAAGCCAACATAGTTCTAGTATGTGTGAAAAATCTTATTTATTTGATATACATGTATTTTGAAACTTTAGTCCCTTATTATGTTCCCCAAACGAAGTTGGGGAACATATTGTTTTTACTTTTCTTCTTCTTCTGATTATTATTTTTCTTCTTCCTGGTAAAATCTATTCCGCGAGTGATCTTGTAAACTACACACTTGATCAAGGTGAAACCTTTTTAGGGTCAATAGGCATGTTATGTAGATTTGCGGAATGAAGGTCATTTTGTGCGCACGTGCTTGCAAGAGCGCGCACGCGCAACACGTGAAATGACTAATATAATGGATATAGCCGTAACTTTTCTATTTTTGATGAAATGTTTTGGAACTCATAATTTAAGGATATATAAGTAGTATAGACAAGATGACATGGTCAAAATCGCAAGAACTCACGCGCAGGCACGTGCGCTTCGCTTTGATTGGCTGAAACTAAAGTCTCCATATCTTTCTTATTTTTCGACAGAATATTTTTGAACTTAGTCATACATTAGGGAGATCTACAGCCTAATATATAAGAATTATCATGAAAGCATGCGCATGCACGTGTGCTCCCAAGAGCGCGCACGTGCAACACGAGAAATGTCGAATATAATTGATATAGACGTAACTTTTTAATTTTTTATGAAATGCTTTGAAACTCATAATATAAGAATATATTAGAAGCATAGACAAGAGGACATGGTCAAAATAGCAAGATCTCACGCGTATGCACGTGCGCTTCTCTCTGATTGGCTGAAACTCGTCTTAATATCTTTCTTGTTTTTCGACAGAATCCTTTGAAATTTTCAACATGCTTATACATTATGAAGATCTACAGCATGATATATAAGAATAAGCATGAAAGCATGCGCATAAATATGTGCTACAATCTGATTGATTGAAACTTTGATGCCTATAACTTTCTTAGTATTCAACAAAACGGGATGAAATTTAGAGTATGATTATATATATTTGTTGCCTACATTGTGGTACTATCAAAATTGAATGCACGATCATGCATGCACGCACGTGCGCGCGCGAAATACGCAAAATGACCAATATACTTAAGAAACAGTAGCATGTATATTTCAATGATTTTTTTAGATTCTTATAAAATATAGATATGTTAATGGTTTAGACAACATGCCATGATCATCTTGCATGTGCATGCACGTGCTTGCGCGTACAACGCATTAAATGACATATAGTTGATATCATTGTAGCTTTTATAATTCTTTGATGATTTCCGTTGATACTGATCAAATTTTAAAAATGTCTTACAGGAATTAGGCACAAAAAGGGAATTGGGAAGCGTTTGGGGAACATCTGTAACGGTCCCCATTACAATTAACACTAGTTATAAATTAAACTTACATTTGAACATTTCGTCTAGTCTTTGATTGCGTAAAAATTATAACTAAATTCAATGTTCTATAATAATTTTGAGAGGCAGAAAAGAAGAAATTTTCATACGCCACCATTCCGCCAAAAATATAGTCCCTGCTAGTTGTCAAACGCAGGTTGGGAACACTTCCCCTTTCGCGAGATCATCTTGCAAAATCGCGATTATCCCTCTTTAGCGGAAGAAAAACATTACCATAAACGGGTATTTTGTTGTTTTCATTACAAAATAAAAAAAAAATCTCGTGCGTATTGAAAATCCGGGAGAAGGTTGCATTGAAGCTTGAATTTACTACAAAAAAACCGACAATGTTGGCTAGAAATTTTGGACAATCACTGCTGCCTGTGAGAATAAGAGTCTGAAATCCACGTGTAAATCATTCCTTTTTCAGCGAAGGTTTCAAGATTTACAGTCATATATGTTTTTAAAGCATATAAAATATGTATATTTATCCAAATTATATTCGTTAGGCTCTTAGCTTTCCATTCTTGTACAAAAGTTAAAAATAATGTTTTTCAGAAACCCATGATACTACAAACCAACTTTTATTCGCGTGCGAAAAATATTCGCGAGTTTCGCGACTTACCTTTAGTCGCGAATATTAATCGTCGCGAACCATTCTTTTTGCTTTGTTTTGTAGTAAATGTTTCTTTTTTCGTGAAAATTAATCGTCGCGGATTGATTTCAAACTGATGAATCGCGAATAAAAGATGACGCGAACAAAAGTTTGTTTACAGTATTTGTTTAAATATTTGATCTTTGGTTGACGCCAAGAAGTACATTGTACGGAAGTTGTAAGTTTTATGGAAAAGTCATGATTAGGAAAAAAAAACAAGTTAATTGAGATGTGTACATTGAATATGGATAAACCAATAATCAATTTAATAGAATATTGAAAACAAATTAATAAAAAAAGGTCTATATTGAGTCTAACCGATATTGACCTAGTACAAATGTTGATGCATAGTAAACTTGTAAATTCAGGAAAGCATGATTCAACGGCGTCGGAAAATTGGAAAAAAAGGGGGGTAATTCAACCTGAAAAAAAAACATGACAAAAAAGAGGAGAATTTGACCATTGTCCAAACCTGAAAATCCTATTTCTTGCGTTTACGGAGGGGGGGGGGGTGTAGGTTCGAACTTTTTTTTCCAACTACCTGCACTTACCGTTCTTTTCATAAACACTGAAACGTGCCTGTTGAAAGTGAACAACATGTTACCTTGAATTACTTTTCATAACTATATGAAACTGGAAAACTGACCAGTCAGCAAGGGCCCCGCCATGGGGTAGAATTAATAGGGTGCAGCTTACGGAATGATTGAAAAATGTACGAAGAATAAGCAACAGCAACTGTATTCTTAAAATTTCAAGATAATTCCTGAATATTCAAAAACCTGAAAATAATATCCTTGTATTTACATTAGGCAGTAAAGAACAACTTAAAATTGAATGTATATTTAAACAATTATGAAGCTTGTGTTATATAAAATGCCAGCCTTCAATGAATGCAAATATCATGAAGGCTTCAAACAAACAGCAGTTGCAGACAAAGGTTTTCATTAATCTTAAAGTGACAGATAAAGAAAAGCCTACTAAATTTTCTACAGCAGGCTAGATAATTAATCCCAAGGGATTAATTGTACCTCTCTCATCATTTTCTTCTTAAGTTACAATAAGAACTTTTTAAGTATTAATGATAGAATGGGGTTTTTATACAACTATCCTAAAAATCAATAATATTCTTGAATTAAAGTAAATCAAAAAATCTTCTTTAATCTATTTCTTGTTATTAGAATTCAATGAAATCATAACTATTAAACAAAAATAAATTATAAAAATTTATATTTAAATCCACATTTTCAGAGTGTTCATAGCATTCCAAATTGACTTAACTTCAAAACAAACTTCATTTGCAGACAGAGGTGGTAATTCATCTCAATTTGACAGATAAAGATAATGCTCTGGATTTTCTTCAGGAGGAAAGCTAATTAATCCCAAGGGACTCATAGCAGCATTCAGTTTACAATGGGAACGTCTTCAGCAGTTATCTCTCTTTGCCAATGCTTTCATATATAAAGTTAAGGAATCTACCCCACCACCCCAGCTCCAAACCAGGGGACATAAAGAACCAAACTTAGCATCAAAATATGTATTTCTGCCTACTGAACTAACTTACCAAATTTGTACTTGATTGGGAAACCATAAAAAAAGTTGCCCATTCATTCTTATGCATAGTTAAGGAATCTACCCCACCACCCCAGCTCCAAACCAGAAGACATAGAGAACCAAACTTAGCATCAAAATATGTATTTTTGCCTACTTAAATACCATACCAAATTTGAACTTGATTGGGCAACCACAAAAAAAGTTATTAGAAAAAAACAGAAAATTTGTGGACGGAAGAGTGACAGACGGACAGACAGACAGACAGACGGACAGACGGACGGACAGAGTGATTACTATAGGGCACCCGCAAATCCTTGCGGGACCCTAATTAGAGAAAACAAAACTGTGAAATTGTTGAAATTACTGCTTTGAACGTGTTGTTATAATTTAAAGAAGTATGCCCTAGGTATTCGTATTTTAATGACATAAATTCTTAATGTTTTTACCCGGTGGCAATGAACAGTTCTTCGTTTGAGGACACTTTACGGTAGGTCACTCGTCATCTTTTTGTAAAAGTTCACCCAGAACCTCTTTCTTCAAAACTATTTATCAAAATTCAATTTTTATAACGTATTTACTTTCAACAATGTTAATGTTTTAACATTCAACGTAAAAACTGCTCAAAAAACTATAAAGAAGCAAGATTTGTAAGGGACTGTTTTTTTGTGGTGGAAGGATATTTAGCAGATAATTCTGCAAATCTGCACATTTATTAAATTTAATATCTTGGAAATTTAGCCTCACATACTTCTACTCTGAGAATATTGTAACTGATCAGCACTAAGTCGTAAAAAGCTTGATTTAAGAAAATGTTTTATTGCCTATTTAGTTTTTAATACCCAAAAATGTGTTACTTTTTAGTGCAAAAAGGACACAAAATAATTTACGCGCATAAATTTGCATGATTTTTTCAATGATAAATATTATTCAAAATATTTTACGTAAAATAAGATCATATTTTTTGCCATGGTTACATCTGATAAAATATAATAAAGGTTTAAGTAATTAACCAAAGAGTTAAAATTTAAGTGCAAAAAGGTCAACTTCATTGTACCGTAGATCAGTAAGATGAACTCTGACCCTATTTTCTCTGCGATTTTGAGTCACTCTATATGAGTACTTATCCAAAATAAACTTCTCAATAAATCCTTGATTTAACAAATTTCACGAGTGACATACCTTAATTGTGTTGGAAACATACAAGTGTATGTTGGGACACTGCATAAGTTAACATGTGTAAATTTTAATAGGGAATCAGATACTTTCCAAAACATAAGGTACATGAAAGATTACAGACCAGGTGGCAATTTTATATTTTAAAAAAGGGGGGCTTCTGAAAAATATGCCTCCAAAAATTCAATAAATAAAAAAAATGTCAAAAGTATTGATTGCTAATTGTTAAATGCCGAGTCGGCAAAATCTCAGCCGTATTTTGGCGGCGGATGAATACTGCTAAAGGTATGCTTTATTTTGAAAGAATATCTACGAACACTGCAAGGAATACTTCGAATTTTACGGTTTATTATACCTTGTACTTGCTTTATTAAGATAATAAGAGAGGCTATTGTCACCTTTATATATAAGCGATGATCTACCGTTTATGAATAACGTTCTATCAGGAGAGTCTTAATTGGTCACCGATAAGACTCTTTTAATTAAAATGGTTGTGATTTGAAAATGGTTAGTATGTTGATAGCTTTTATCATGCCTGATTAGAATCTTGGTATATTATTATTATATATTTAAAGAAATCTAGTCGTACAACCTACCTAATGTGTTTGTTTCTTGTAACCCCCCTACCTATCCGTCCATCTACATGTACCATCGCTCGCCGTCTAAAATATCACATGTTTCCAATATAACTTGTACTGTCATATTTAGAGACAGTGCAATAGTATAGGATAAAATCATATTTTGGGTTGACCAATTTGCGTAGGACGAGAATTTAAAATTGACACTGAAAGTTTTTTTTTTATTTCAAGAATATACCGAAGAATTAATATATCTGTTAGAAGATCCTGGAAACTCTGACGAGTGTAGCAGGCGATTTGAGAATCTATAGCCTAGGTCACCAAACAGACTTCGTGTCGAGATCGTCATGCCCTACGGAAAGTCCAAAGTGACGGACACCCCATCACTATATCATGCTGTATATATACCCCCGCTTTTCAAGCAGGCGTATTAAAAAAATAGGTAAACGTACAATTACAATAACCGTATAACCGAAGTAAGGTTTAATTGAACTGATAATTATCACCTGTGGTCCTCCGTATGAAGGCTACGCTATCGTTCATAAACATATTCTAATTTCCATGATTTGCAGCGGTAGAGGCAACATTTTGGAGAAAATTAATTGAGACGATACAATAAATATTTATCGAATGGGTTGAGATACTTCCGGACTTTCCTTTTTCTGAAGTTAACACGATTACAGTTTGAATAGGAGTACAAATCTCAGTTTTCCGAGATGTATTTTCTCCCGCTAGAGAGGGATAATCGCGATTTAGCGAGATAATCTCGCTAAAGGGGAAATGTTCCCAACCTGTTCAAAGCTCATATATCTTGGTACACCTTGTATATCCCGACATGCGGGGGTGTATACTATGTTGTGCGCGGGGTGTATGCTTTCGAAGTGAAAGAAAGGGGGTTGAAGTACGTTCTTTGTCCGTTTTCTCAACTTACGGATATTTTTCGCCAGAAAGCATGTGCCTCCGGAAGAGAGCATTACTTATCTAAGGAGTATATGGTTACCTATGAATCCACTGGACACCTTCTAGTTTCATCAAACACCTCAACACAATTCCGAGGATCGGAGCAAAATCGACGTTACAGTGTGTTTATGATCAAATATCAGAACAAAGCTTTGCTTTATCATCACTTTTATATTATTGTTAAATACATGTTTAATATATAAACATTTGTACAAATTGTCTGTAAATAAAACAGTTCGTATATAAAGATATTGACGAAAAATCAATGTTGTGTCCGGGGTGTATGCAACATGTACAGTCGGATCCCCCTGACTGAATTTGTAGAATTATTAAATGTATACATGTATACTGAAGCAAATAAAATATGCCAATATACATGTAGATATAAAGATTTGATTGCTTATTCTTTATAATGTGTATAGAAGATCCTTTTTATATGGAATATTTATCACACTGTAATGATTAATTTATGAGTTTGTGCAAGCCAGACCTCATAGATTTTTCATTCACATGCTATCATTTATTAAAAAAAAAGTATTTCGAAAAAAAAGAAAATGGTTCAGCCGAGATTCGAAGCCGGCACCTCTCACATGTAAAGCGAGAGACATACCACAAGACCACAGATCGAACTGCTTACCGCAGAAGAAAACTAAATGCTAAAATGAAGTCACATACAAGTATATACGAGGGGTTATCAAAAAGTTCGTGGACTGAGGCTATAAAATTAGTACTATGTAGTCTGTGCTTTCAAAATTTATATGGAACATTAAACAACAAAAAATAAAGAAATGTTGAAAATTTTAGCTTGATACGTTCATTATTTTCCAAATTATTATAAAATGAAAACGACAATATATGATCACCCGGCGCTGTCGTCGTTTATTTTCATGACGTCCGATAACGTCATCGTTTTTTTCATTGTCTGCTTCTTCTACTTCATACACTTTCTTGATCAGAAACCCAGGAGCTGAGTAAGGACTTAAACTCGCCTTGTTTATATGACTTTACAATGTCATGAACAGTGGCCTTCAATGAATATAATATTCCAAATGGATTAATATATTGGGAGAGATCCGCGCTTGATTGTGCCGGCATATTTTGCTTTTGGGAGTTCAATATCTACAACGCATGATGAACGTCATTTTTTGACGTGATTGATTTTTCACACCTTGACTGCACATCAACATTAACTGTGTATCCCTTTTCTCTCTTAATCTATTTTGACATTAAAAGATACGTACTTTTGATGCATTTTATTTCTCTGTAGCCAGTTTCAACATATTTTAGGTCTAACCAGTTTTTTTCGGGGCAAAACTTTATAGAATGTTGAAAACGGAAGCCCCCCCCCTTTTGACGTCATTTTCAAGGCCTCATTTGTTTGGACATTCCGTGTAAAATTTGCGATAAAATTTCATAGAACTTCCAGAATGAAGTGAAAATTTCGTATTTTATGGAACAATTGTGTCCAGACACGTACCTGAATTAACGGGATTTTTGGATGTCAAATGTTCATATCAAAATAGTTTTTCTCAGTTACACATAGGTCGCAAAAACGTCGTGTTCGAGGTTGCGCCGCCTGGACATACCATTGCTTACAAAACATCATTAATTTATCAAAAAATAAAATTTATGATTTATGGTTTATTCTTTAGATAGAAAAGATGATGCTTACTAGATATTTTAAAATTCATTGATGTGCTTAAAGCGGTTTTAATTTTATGACGCTAGTCCACGAACTTTTTGATAACCCCTCGTATTCACGTTCGATATTGTCAAAGTTTTACACAATGCATGGTGTCTAATTTAACCTTTATTAAACAGTTCTAATAGATATAATAAGAATATAAAGTCTGCCGAGAACCTGTTTTCTACGTAATAACTCTGTTATACAATAAATACTAATAAAACAAACGGGGCGGGACACTTTGAGAGGGGTGAGAGAGGTCCTAGGGAGTTTTGGCATAAAATTACATTGTAAAAGCTCAAAATCCTCTTGAAATATTGCCCAGAAGGGATAGTGTTATACACAAACAGAATGTATTAATTTACGACCTTTAACTTTGACCTTTTGACCTCAAAATCAACAGGGGTCTTCCGTTGGCCACAAGGAGTTGTTAAGCCAAATTTCATTGCTAAAGCTCAAAGTGTTCTTGAGATATCGCGCGGAAACGAAAGTGTTATAACAGACAGACTTTGCGAATTTATGACCTTGACCTTTGACCTTTTGACCCCAAAATCAATAAGGTTCTTCTTTAGTCCAAAGGGAGTTGCTATGCCAAATTTCATTGCGAAAGCTCAAAGGGTTCTCGACTCTCGAGATATCGTGTGGAAACGAAAGCGTTACAGACAGACAGAATAACGGACGGACAGACCCAAATTAATATCCCCCACTTTTCAAGCGGGGGACAAAAAGGTAAAAAAAAAACGCCGACCGTCTTTTTCACTATTTACGGGTATTTACATGTCATTGACCTCATTGTGACCTGTTTAGTATTCCACTCAGGTAACTTTGTGAATACAAAAAAAAAAAACAATCAATAAATCACGTGGCTGAAGCTCCGATCAACAATCCGCCGAAAAGTGTCCAAGTTACACAGTTATATGTAGATTTTCAATAATAGGGTAATGGAATATTAAACTGGACAAAATTAACTGTTATTTTATTTTTGGTCATTGGATTTAGAGGGCACGTTTGGAGGCTCAAAGAATTTCAAAGTGTTTTTGACTGTAAAAATATAGGCACAAAGGGTAGAAAACGATGATTGTTTAACACTGGAATATGCTTCCTGGGACCAAAAAAAAAAAGAAACATGAAAAAAAAATCAATCACACATGCAAATAATGAAATTGTTTTAGTGATAAAATATCACCACAAGCAGCATCGCAAAAAAAATTTATTCCGTACACCATTATATGTACTAAGTATCTATTGTACTTTTATAAGCACGGAGAGAGAGAGAGAGAGAGAGAGAGAGAGAGAGAGAGAGAGAGAGAGAGAGAGAGAGAGAGAGAGAGAGAGAGAGAGAGAGAGAGTTTGATATTTAAAAAATCAGTACGGCACTAATCTTTTTTAAAAAATACAGAAGACGTTTTTCTTTAGTATGATTTTGTTTTCCTTTTTCATATACAAGTAGGCTTCCTTTATCAGTTTATCTGAGTCATAAATTTCCACCCAGAAACGAAAAGAAATTGGGGGGGAGGAATCTGGATTTAGGGTCCTCCCCAGAACCCTCTTTCCAAAAAAAAAAAAACAAAAAACAAACAAAAAAAAAAACAACTAGCGTGATCTTTGAGAAATTCTTTGTGTTAACTTTTCTGTTTATTTTGTATTATTATAGCACATTACATTATGATAAAGGTACTGCACTTCACTACTCCTACAAGTAAGAGCCTCGGTTAACGTCCCTACGCTCCTTATATACCCCGGACTCTTACATCCGAAGGCCATTTTCTAACGAACTCGTTCCGCGTGAGATTTTGGGCGGAACGTATTATGCGTGAAATAACCTGTTAACAAGTAATTTTCAGGTACCCATGTGTTTGCATGGGGTATGAAAGTCACAAGAAATCATAAAATCCATTTTATTCAGTTTGCATTAATGTAAATCAATGAAAATTGTCATTATTCCAATTTGTCACCAGAAGTACTTTCGATTTGACTTCACATTAATTTTGCGGATTGCTAGTCAGAAAACGAAATTTTCGTTGCGTTAAACTAGTTTCGTTTCGTCAGATTTTCTGCATTCCATTTCCGAATTTTAAATAGACGACTTGTTTCAATTTCTGCTTCGATTTAAAAAATAACGGATTTATTGCAAATACGAGAGGTTAACAGTGTTTTATGCGTAAGTTTTATCGTAAATATTGAGTATTTTATTATTTCGTACTATTCGTTAATATACAAAGCCTTATTTTTTAATTAAATAGTTTATTTCCACTTGGGGTTTCAGCGGCGAGAATTTTTACAATGGATGCTAGAGGTTACGCGGCGTCAAGTCAAAAGTATCTCGCCGTGAACCTCTAGAATGCTGGAGTATGTACATCACGTAATGACCTTTGTACACGACATAATGACAAAAGCACATCACAATATGATAAAAGCACATCACATAATGACAAAAGGACATCACAAAAGATAAATGCACATTATGAATTTAATTTCGGCATGATAAGACAGTCCAGGCGTTCCATAGAGTAGAATTTTGAACAATTGTTTACAGACAAACAGACAGGTAGACAAATAGACGGGCGGACGACGGACACCTTAAAATAGCATAAGTTTTTCTGATCTCTGACCAGTAGAGCTAAAAATCAGCGCAGTCTAATGCTAAAGCTTTTGATGAAAATCAATGTTGGAGATTTTTTTTTTAAAAAGTGGAAATTTCAGAGCAGATGGCCATTACTCCTTAAGTGAGACTTTAACAGTATCAGTAAATTCAATAGTCAGGTCAGAAAAAAAGTTTTAACTTCAAGAGTGAAGTGAATGAATCAGCTATATATGTACCATTACCTGTTATGAGAATTGCTTTATCTGTTATTGGCAGATTCTTTGCTGGTGTTCTTATAGCAGTGACAACAGAGCTAACAAGTGTAAATACAACTTGCCAAGGTAGCTGGATTTCCATTTGGCTGAGATATATTAAAAAGCCCAATATGGTACAATGCAAGACAGCACATTTTCGAGCAGTAGGCAAATCCAGGAGATATTGTTTACTGATATATAAAATGTACATAAAAACACAGGCACTGTTGACTAAATGAACTGAGTTACTGGATTCTGGTGATTTGAAAAAGAAGTCTCTTATTTTCAACCAAGTCAAGCTGTCCATACTGCTCGCTCTTCAGGTTGTTTCTCAGATAGCAACTTTCGCAGTATCTAGCAAATAAAATGTTATGTAGGATATTTACGAACATTTATTTTTTTCTAGAGTTAATGCCATATTGAAGCTGGAGAAAATGCAAATAAAAATTTTTCAACTGAATCATCTAGAATTTTTAAATTTAGAATTCTCCCTAGTGTTGAAAGGATGGTGTCAAAACTAACAAAACTTTACCGATCTCTTGGAACCTTTGTCAAAATTAAATACAAGAAAGTAATTACTTTAATGCCTTTTTTAATGTTTTACATTTTCCTTTTTGTACAACCTGCCTACATTTTACTTATCGACTATCACATGACAGTTTTTAAACTATGATTATTAGTATAGCAATCTCTAAAGAGTACACTTACCTGGTCACAGGTAATTTAGTCTGCCCGAAAGATTAGCTATCGACTTCATATAAATGTCGTCAATACTACTATGGTTCTCGTTTACAGATAAGCACAAGACGTCATAATGCAGTGTTGAAAAAGGCAGTCCTCGCCATATGTCCACAAAGATTAGCAGTTGAATTAATACCCTCTAAATTACAATGTAGGTACACCTTTCGAACCATAGATAATTACAGATATAAATAGGGAATATCATATCGGAGAAGTCTTAAACTATTATTTTGTACAATCTGTTGTGTTGTATATCACACAAGATGAGGATATGAAAAGGATTAAACGCATTTTGACACTCTATCTTTAAACAAAATATTTTTGAAACACTTTCGTTACTTCACAAAATATAAAAGTTGTCCAGAGTGCCCAGTTCTTAAAATTACCCATTTATTGTCAAATAAGTAACGAGCAATCAACATTCAGCACATGTAGGAGCTTATTTGAAATATTCTGACTTAAATTTTAATAATTAGATGTAGGATATTTAAGACAAACATAAAATTGGCCATATTTATCAGATGACAATGAGACGATTATAATAATGTATATGACACTTGCAAATAATCATATCTTGTTTGTTTAAAATCATTTTATTCTTCGAACAAATATTTACACATACTGCATGAACTTTTGACCAGATTTTTGTTAAGACCTTCGTTTTTTAAACCAAGCATAATATTCTATCATTTAAAATAAATTTTAATTGTACAATGTAAGTAAAGCTGTATTCAATAAAATCACCGTGTATATCCCTACATGCGGGATGTATACTATGTTGTGCGCGGGGTGTATGCTTCGTACACGGTGAAAATGCTCAGTCAAGATTCCATACAAAAAGCGTTAAGTGAGAAATATACTGAAAGGAAAAAGAAATGCATAAGAACATAATGTGGAAAAATTTTTTTGACTATGTGGCCGAAAATTATGAAAATTGGTCAGATGTGTATTTTGGTTACTTTGCACTAAAATTGCTAGTCAAAACTACTCAACCATGAAATGTATGGCGTCACGAAGGGGAAATGATAAAAAGTAAAAAACACGTGCATGTTGATGATGATAATTTTGTGATAAAATTTTGTAGTGCCATAGAGTTATAGACATCGTTTTTGCATATTTGCAGTCAGTACGTGGTATGGCTGACGGAAGCTACTGTGGGTTTAGTAATTGAATTCAATATTGCATAAGTGAATAAAAAGGCAAAAACATGCTGCTGTACAGATTGTTTTCAACTTTTCAACCAAATAAAAGTTTTTTGCGTTGTCAGAGAGTTAACTTAAAATGTTTCCAACCAACCATGACGGTGGCGTTGGCGCGTAACAACGTCACAACAAGATAGGACTTTTCATCATGTCACCTCGGTTGTTGTCAAGGCATTTTCATTCAAACTGATATTTATACAGCAGACAATCATATCCATTTTTTTAACCCTAAATTGACAGAAACTTTCTGCTCTAATTTGGGCCGCGAGCTTGGCCACTTTACGTCGATTTTACTTTCAAACGCGCACGTACGCGTCGTTTGCCTGATTTTTTAAGCATGTTTACACTGGAAAAATATAATAGCTAGTGTTTGTCGAGACCTTTTTACAAACATTCACGTGTACCAAACCTGCTGGGTTCTGTACATTAGGTTTGTTCCCGTTTTGCACACATTTGAATTACAGGTAATTAAAAAATGTGTGAAAAACGGGAGTTTGACCAGGTGAAATAATTGCTTAATTGCTATAGTCTATACCATACTTCGTATGTATGACATACTTAGTATGTCTGTGAAAGGTGAACTTATAGTGAAAAAATAAGGGGATAAGTACAAAGTTAATGTATTTGATATTTATTTATTGAGTATAATTAATTTTTATTCTCTATTTTCTTTATTATTTGTTATCTTTAATTCATTAAGAAATTTATTAAAAAGTTTCTTCTTTTTTTTTAAATTGGACTTAATTAATAAATAATATTAGATAAATGTTAATAATTATTCAATAAAATAAAAAATTTTCAGTAAATATATATAGAATTTCAATAAAATGCTTATAAAATTGTATTAAACTTCTTAAGAATACATTAAGCTAAATCAGGTATTCACAAGTAAATCCAGCTAAATCTACACCAGAAATCAGACTATAATTGCTATCAAAACACACTTCACACCTTTTGTTCTATACCTAATTATCAAATGTGTGCAAAACGGGATCCTAAATCGAAAATTCGTGGGATTCGATTGGGCGGGGGGATTTTTTGGCTTTGGAATAATACAGCTAATCTCAGCCATTAAGACTACCGTCCAAGCAGTTGAATAATAATGCTATGAAAAAGATAAATGCTCTGGTGAACTCAATGCACAGGAAAATCAAGTTTGTTCTAATGCAAAAGGGAGATTATGACAATTTTTAGTTTTATTTTCGGGGGGTGTCGACATATTGATATTAATATCTCATGAATTATCGCTCAAAATCACACAAAATTTTGGTAACTTGTTGATTAAAGATGAATTAAAATGTATGATAACAATGCTGGAAAACATAGTTGAAATAATTGTTTTAATTTAACTCAAAAGTTTAATATGCGTTTCTTTATCCTTTCAGTATACTTGTGACGGAAGCTGTTTTTTTTCTCACTTTTGTGAAATTTTACGCGGTTAAATTTTTACGGATTTGTAAAAATCGTAAAAAATATAAACAAGAGGCCCATGGGCCACATCGCTCACCTGAGCACTGTGGCTGGAAAAAGTAGAAATTTGTTTATTATTGAATAGTTTATATCCAAAAGTAGTCCCATGACCAGTTATGGCTTTGCTATTCTTGATAAGATGATTTTTAAAGAATTTTCCTATACATTTCTATTTAAAACTTTGATCGGCCATTATGGCCCCGCCCTACCCCCGGGGTCATGATTTGAACAACTTGAATCTACACTACCTGAGGATGCTTCCACATAAATATGATCAATTATGGCTTTGCTATTCTTGAGAAGAAAATTTTTAAAGAATTTTCCTAAATATTTTTATGTAACACTTTGGTCGGCCATTGTGGCCCCGCCTTACCCCCGGGGGTCATGATTTGAACAACTTTGAATCTACCATTGTACAGATACTAATCATTACATCAATAAAATTTCATAAAGAATGTTCAAGGGACAAAATTCTTCGCTTTTTGCAGGTTTCCATGGCAACGGTAGCCATTTTGAAACTTAATGACCACACAACACAACTACAACCAGTGATCCTCCTTTGAAGAAAGTTTCAGGAATATTGTCCCAGTCATCTCCGAGAAACAGCCTGTATAACAAAAACATGCGTACAATCGCAATTTGTCGCCCCGAACGAAGTCGGGACGACGTATTGCGATTGTACGCCTGTTTTTATTCTCCAGACTGTAATCGTGCTCATTGGATTTTAAAAATTGCAAATTGTCAATAGTTTCCATGGAAACAAGGGAAAAGTGAAAATTCTTTTACTTTGATTTTTAAATCAAAGTACTGAAAGTACTGATACGAGTTGATGGATTTCCAAGCTTAGCTAATGGGTATTTAGTGGAGTGACAAGACCGTCAAAATTTTGACTTTAATGAACCACCCTACCCTACGGCTGATTTGTACTTTTTTTGCGTCGGATGTATTGCAAAGCAATAATTTTTGTCCCGGTCGTAGAAAATGCTATGGTCAATTTTTAAAATAACAGGAGATTAAAGATCAATGAATGAAATCTGACCATGACCATAACATTGAGCACATAAGGAAATGTTCAAGGAATTCATAAAAATAATGTAAATTTGTATGGGAATTTTATTTATTCTGTGAATATATTGATTTCATGGAAAAAGAACGAAAATTTGAATAATAATACCCGTTTGTCTGACCGTAAAATTAAAGGTTTGTCTTAGTATTTTCATTTAAACTTTAAAGGATAAATGCAAATGTACATGTTATTTTTAACGTAACAATGACGTAATATTTAGTACATAAAGTAAAGAAAAATGATAATAAAAAAAGAACAACATCACATATCCCCCCCCCCCTAAAAAACGGAATATGACTAACTTTCGCATTTTCTTGTTCAGATGTAGATTCATTATTTTTAAAAAAAATTGTTCGACGCTCTTTTTTAAAGCAATTTCAGTAAAAATTCTTCTAGTGGTTACCTTTGCTCTCACACTGGATTTCGGTATTCCGGTCTCATCCAAAGGACAGACAACAGAATAATTAAAGTCTTAATATTTTTTATTTCTCTTAATGAACAGGTTAATTTTTTATCATGTAATGTTGACTATGATTTGAACATTTATGCATAATCTGATGAACTTCCGACTAATCATTTACTTATAAATTCAGCGGTAACATTGTAAGGAATTGAGGATTTGGAAAGATTTTTAACACGTATTGGTGATGAAGTTGCAATTCTTGGAAAGGGATGAAGAGTTCAAATTAATGATGTAATGTATTTGCTAGAGTTGTCACTTCTATTCATTGAATTACATGCATACATTTGTTCTTAACATTGCAAGAATATGTTTCATTTGAAACCTATACGGTAGAAAATTTGCAAAAGACCTAAAAGTCATGATAACCGATCTTTTAAAAAGATACTTTAGGTGGATAGATAATAATTAGAACAGTGCAAAATGTTTATCACGTCACAATATCCACATTAAATGCATGTCATGCATGTTTTTTTTTTATCTGTTAACTGAAAATTTTATATCTTGAAATTTTTTTTAAAGCCTGACATTTATCAGATGTCCTGAAAAGAATGTTTTTCAATTTTGGCTGTATGTAAATGATGAAATGCGTAAACAAATTGCACATGTATCCCTTAGTTTTAATAATGACAAAATCCATGTGTTTGCTATAGAAAACACTAAATATATTCCCGAAGGAAACATGAAATAATTTCTGTAAAGTGAAGGAAAGTACTTCAGATGAAATACTAAAATCGTTCTTGTCTTCTCTTTCTACTTCATACAAATTAGTTCTGCGTTAATCTGTATTGCTTATGATGCAGAAAGACAATTTCCAATCATGCAAGATATCTTGTTCAATCTTGTTCAAACAGGAATGTACAGGAAAAGTGACATTCTAATGCTTGTCCTTAACGTATTCTTTAAATAGAAAAAAACCCCGAAACTTTCATATGCTCATTAATTTAAATTCAAACTGAATATTAGCCTTATTTTATTAAAAGTAGAAGCTAATTTGATATACTAAACAATATTCTGATCGATGGGGCCACTATCACAGGCATGATAGGATTCTATATATCCGTTTACGTTACACAAAACATTTTAGATCAATTAGAATACTAGTGCTAATTGTAACGGGGACCGTTACAGATGTTCCCCAAACGCTTCCCAACTCCCTTTTGGTGCCATAATCCCTGTAAGCTTCATTAAATAAGACAAGCTCTATGCATTTTAGTCTTTAACAACGTTTACCCAGAAGTGTACCAAATTCATTCAAATTTTAGCATTGCACGCGTGCGCATGTGAATGCATGTGCGTAATGACCATATCATTTTGTCTACACATTCTATATATTTTAATATACTAAATTAATGATAATTTACTATCTAGCATTGCAATTAAAATGATTTATCAATTACCATAGAACTGTTCTTTGTATTAAACAAAGATTTAATGGCCAAATTGCCATTAATATTAGTATTAAATCCAAAAGTATTAAAAAATACGCTCATTCAAATGTATTTTTGATTTTACTCATTTCACGTGCACGCACGTGCATACATGAGCATGGTGCCAATACCCTTTTGTAGGAGTCCATTATGTCTATCTATGTTCTAAATCCCACCCCGTTTGGTTGAAAATCAAGGGAGTTATAGCTGTTTAAAGTTTCAGCCAATCAGATTGCAGCGCACGTACACGCACGTGTATGCATGTGCATGGTGACCATACCTTCTTGTAGAAGTCCATTATATCTATCTATACTCAAATCCCATCCTGTTTGGTTGAAAACCAAGGGAGTTATAGCTATTCAAAGTTTAAGCCAATCAGATTGCAGCGCACGTGCACGCACGTGTTTTCATGTTAATTGCTTTACCGTATATACTCGCCTATAAGGCGGTATTTTGGGAGTTAAATTTTGGTCCCAAAATCTATGTCCGACTTATAGGCGAGTCATAAGGAGACATTTTTTCTGGACTGTGAAATGTAGCATTTTATGTATATTTCTGACGACTATTGAAAAACAAAGTCTGGATTACATATAAACATATAAGTATTCAAAGATGATACATAAATTACAAATATTTTCTTACTTTAATGGTTTTATTTTTATCTCAAGCGTGCATTGCTTATTTGTTTAATGATTTAAAATTAGATATTGGCATCATATCGAGAAATATTAATTAAAACCAGGTCAAAATATCACTGCATTGATTTAAAATTGTCAGTCGATTCTGGCAAAAAGTTGCACCGACTTATAAGCGGGTCAATGGCAAATCCCTTCAAAATTACCTCAAAAAATACAACCGACTTATGGGCGAGTATATACGGTATATCAAGTTGTAGGATATCCTAATGCATGGCTATGTTCAAGATTTCAAAGGATTTCGTCAAAAAACAAGAAAGATATTGAGACTTTAGTTTCAGCCAATCAGAGCAAAGCGCACGTGCATGCGCGTGAGATCTTGCTAATTTGACCATGTCATATTGTCTATGCTACTAATATATTCTTATATTATGAGTTTCAAAGCATTTCATCAAAAATGTAAAAAGTTACGCCTATATCAATTAAATCGGTCATTTCACGTGTTGCACGTGCACGCTCTTGCAAGCACGTGCGCGCAAAATGACCTTCGTTCCGCAGATCTACATAACATGCCTACTGACCCTAAAAAGGTTTAACCTAAGTCGGATGTGTAGTTTACAAGATCACTCCCGGACAAAAAAGTACCCAGGAAGAAGAAGAAGAATAACTAGATGCGATCTCGTTGCGAGCAACGAGTAGGTCTTCCGTCCGAATTTTCGATAAGATGAGATATGACTATGATCTTTGATAAAACATCATGGAATCATGCCTTTTCTCTTTTGATTAAATCCTTTTGATTTAGATAATATCATCAATGCGTACTTAATTTGCACATTAATTCTTTTCTTTTTTCTACTTTGAGAAACAACCAAAACCAATTAAAGAAGGCTTGTAAGGAGACCTTGGATTATGAATGTAGTTTGACACAGAATTGCAACGAACCTACGACATGACAATCCAAGTATCCCTACACATTTCATTGCTCCTTATGATACTTTCGTTCAAGCAAACGCTCGGCTGCCTCTGTTAACCGCTATTGCGAAATGTCGGAATTGACAGAGACCGCCGCCATTTTGTTCCCGCTTCAGATTTTTGAATGTTAATATCTCGAGTTTGAATTTATAAATTTACAAACGAATTATATATTCAGCCTAATAAGAAATGTTTCTATCAACTATACTAATATTATTTGAAAATATTGAAAAACAAAAAAGTTAAAGACGAGAGACTTTTGGTCCCTCTATGCCCTTAATTTGAAGGACTAACCCCTTTACTTGATATCAAATGAAAGGTGTTACTATATTGCACATTTTTTATTATATATGTCTTAACAAAATATTAACAGGTAAAAAGATATAAAAGAAAACGTGTCAATTTTTGCGAGATGAGTATGAGGCTATTTTTCGAGCCCAGGCGAGCGTCGATGCCTTCTTACCTGGAAAGCTATATATGCAAAATGTCACATCTACTATCCTTCCTCTACCTTCACTGAAAATCTCAAGTCGATATCTTAAGTCGTTTAGGAGGAGATCTCAGGACAAGCTGACCCTCTAAAAATCAGTAAATCGTCCATATCTCACGACCGGAAGTGACGACGTATTTAGGAAAAATTTCCGACAAGGTTCAGATAAATATCTATCAGATCTGAAAATTTGGTGAGAATCGGTCCAGCCGTTTCTGAGAAATCGCGTGCACAAAATCAGTAAGAAAAATAATAATAATAATAATAATAATAGAGAAAAAGAAACCGAACGAAAACAATAAGGTCTTCCGTTGGAGACGGAAGACCTTAATAACTAGAAAAGAAACTCGTTGCGAGCAACGAGAGGTCTTCCGTCCGATTCAGAAAAAAATAACTGAAAAAGTGATTTAAAAAATCTGACACACGGGGGATCGAACCCGGGTCGCCAGTGTGAAAATCCATTGCCATACCCATTACACCTTTGGGAAGCCGCTTCAAATTTAACATTCGAATATCGCGAGATTGCTTTTTTTTATTCCAACATACATTACATTTTTTTAAAAATTCAGTTAGGAATTATAAAATGAGAGATAGCTTGCCAAACTTTGTTCAAGATGATCACATCGGAATTTGTTAGTTGAGTTTTAACAGTAATTTTTAGGATAAATAATCTTTTAGTGATGAACAGATGATACTGTTTTCTTTCCTTTTTAGCTCACCTGAGCCGAAGGCTCAAGTGAGCTTTTCTGATCAAAATTTGTCCGTTGTCTGTCGTCGTTGTCGTTGTTGGCGTTGTTGTCGTTGTTGTCGTCGTAAACTTTTCACATTTTCATCTTCTTCTCAAGAACCACTGGGCCAATTTCAACCAAACTTAGTACAAAGTATCCTTGGGTGAAGGGGATTCAAGTTTGTTCAAATGAAGGGCCAGGCCCTTTTCCAAGGGGAGATAATTATGAATTAGATAAAAATTAATGGCATTTTAAAAAAATCTTCTTCTCAAGAACCACTGGGCCAGGAAAGATGAAACTCATGTGGAATCATCCTCAGGTAGGGTAGATTCAAGTTTGTTCAAATCATGACCCCCGGGGGTAGGGTGGGGCCAAAATGGCCGACCAAAGTTTTACATAGGAATATATAGAAAAAAATCTTTAAAAATCTTCTTCTCAAGAACCACTGGGCCAGGAAAAATGAAATTCATCTGGGATCATCCTCAGGTAGTGTAGATTCAAGTTTGTTCAAATCATGACCGGGGGGGGGGGGGGTTGGTAGGATGGGGCCAAAATGGCCGATCAAGGTTTTACATAGGAATATATAGGAAAAAGTTTTGAAAATCTTCTTCTCAATAACCACTGGGCCAGGATAGATGAAACTCATGTGGAATCATCCTCAGGTAGTGTAGATTCAAATTTGTTCAAATCATGACCCCCGGGGGAAGGGTGGGGCCAAAATGACCGATCAAAGTTTTACATAGGAATATATAGGAAAAATCTTTAAAAATCTTCTCAAGAACCACTGGGCCAGGAAAGATGAAACTCATGTGGAATCATCCTCAGGTAGTGTAGATTCAAGTTTGTTCAAATAATGACCCCCGGGGGAAGGGTGGGGCCAAAATGGCCGATCAAAGTTTTACATAGGAATATATAGGAAAAATCTTTAAAAATCTTCTTCTCAAGAACCACAGGGCCAGGAAAGATGAAATTCATTTGGGATCATCCTTAGGTAGTGTAGATGCAAGTTTGTTTAAATCATGACCCTGGGGGTAGGGTGGGGCCAAAATGGCGGATCAAAGTTTTACATAGGAACATATAGGGAAAACTTTTAAAATCTTCTTTTAAAGTATTTCAAAGCCAGTCTCTGTTTAATTTATAGGGAATCATCCTCAGGTAGTGTAGATTCAAGTTTGTTCAAATCATGACCCCCCCCCCCTACCCCCAGTTTACGTTCAGTTCTGATCTGATCTTTGTTTTTTCCTAGCCAATTGCTCAGGTGAGCGATGTGGCCCCTGGGCCTCTTGTTTCGATATGTATTCAACTTTTTATTCAATGCAACTCCATATACAGGCATGCCAATGTTATATATTTCTGCACTATTGTCGCCATTTGTCTACAACTTAGTCGGGTCACGATACATTATTTCGTGCCAAACGTCACAAGTAGTTCTTAACGCTATTCCTTTGAAATGTTTGATCTATTGAATGGATGTGATAGCTTCAATGAAAATTAGAAATGCATGTTCTTATAACTGGAATTTCGAGCATTAGAAAGTATATTTATCACATTGTACAAATATGATATCGTATACGGCCAAGTAACACTAAAACAGTGAATTCGGTAAGATTTTCCACGAAATTTGTATCCTGTTTACCCCCAAAGTGGAGAAGAATTACACGTTTATGAAAAAACTTGATTTGTTTCACTGAAAAAAAAACAAAAACATTCGCCCTCCGACGATCAAGGAATCTGATACTATATATGTTCAAAAACTTGCATTTATTACAAGAATATTTATATAACCTTAAATAAACAATCTTTTAAAAAACATGTTTTTTCTTCTTATTTTTTTTTATTCATTTAATATGTCACAAGCCTGCGTGGAAAAATAAACAGAAGTCAGGTAATACTTCAGAAACATTAGTGAATATTAAGTCAGGCAACTTTCTTGAAAAGCTATTACTTATAACCATGGTTTATGATAAGTTTTCCCTGGTGCAAAACAAAAGGTTGTAGTCGTTGTATTTCCACTTGTTGTCATGTTGTGTTCTACTTTACTTTGAGATGCAGACAAAAGCAATTTTAAGAGACGTTTGAGGAAACCCCATATTAAAATTATAATCAACGCAACGTAATTGCGATGTGGCAATCCAAAGAATCCTTTACATTTCATAAATCTTTTTGGTAGAAGTTACGTTCATCCAAACGCTCAGCTGACCTTCTAGAACCCGACTTGCTTAATGGCGGAGTTTACCGAGACCGCCGCCATCTTGGACACGCTTCAGATATTTAAATGCGAATATCTAGTGTGTGGATTGATCAGTTCTAAAATAAATTATATATTAGGCCTTTCTAGTAGAGTCTTAGTTACCATTAATTATATCAGAGAAAAATATTGAAAAAGAAAAAAAGTTGAAAAAGTGCACATTTTGAATTCGCTTCCTGTAGCGACCGGAGATACTGACGACGCAAACGAAGGCAAAATTGCACATCTATAACTCATGGTTTATCATCTCTAACAAGTCTCCAGTTAATATCTTGAGCCGTTTTCGAGAACATTCGAAGAAAAAATTGCTTTTTAAATCAGGAAATTGCCCATAACTTGGCACTGGTAGCGAATTTTCCAACAAACCGAATATTATATAAAATTCATATAATAACCTATAATTCCTGAAATTTTCATTGAAATCTACCGAATAGTTTACGAGAAATCGCCTGCACAAAATTTCGTCTAAAAAATAAAGAATAATAATAAGAAACAATAGAATCACTATAAGGTCTTCCGTGAAGACAGAAGACCTTAATAACTAGATACGATCTCGTTGCGAGCAACGAGTGGGTCTTCCGTCCTATTCTTGATGTGATGAGATGAGATTTTGATTAAGATTTTCATTCTAAAATAATGATTTTCCATAATCTGTTAAAAGACATTGAACATTAAAGACTTTAAAAAATCGGCTTTTGGCCCCTCACAGCCCCTAATTTTAGGAATCAGCCCTTTTTATTCATATCATCTTAAAGCTCTAACGATTTTGATCATTTTTTGTTCAACAACTATTCAGAGATTCTTTTTCGTTGTCGAGTTATATGCATAAGAAATATTTAGGGGCCAACCCTTCAACTCCTTAATGCGGACATTTAGCGAAAAATGAAATCTTGCATATTGTTCAAAACATGTTTTTGAACATCTTTTGTTAAATATTATTTCATAAAATATTCCCAACTTTTGAGATATAAAAAGTCAAAGATTTAACATTTTGGCCCCTTATGGCCCCTAATTATGTAACATACGACATTAAAATCATAATATATAGCTGTAGATTTTCAAGATAGACATTTTTGCTTCAGTAATGTATTACAAATTATTTACTCATAAAGAGTTATTCATTGAAGACTTCTGGCCCCTCTTGGCCCCTAATTTGAGCGCCCTGCCCCTTTTTCTTGATTTCGTCTTAAAGCTCTTAGGATTTTGAACACTTTTTGTTCAACAACTATTCAGAGATTCTTTTTCGTTTTCGAGTTATTTGCAAAAGAAATATTTAGGGGCCAACCCTTCAACTCCCTAATGGGGACGTTTAGCGAAAAATGAAAGGTTGCTTATTGTTAAGAACATTATTTTAAACATCTTTTGTTCAATATCACTTATCAAAATATTTCTCACTTTCGAGTTATAAAGCGTCAAAGATTTAGCGTTCGGGCCCCTTGTGGCCCCTAATTATGTACCATACGACTTAAAAATCATAATATATAGCTGTATATTGTTGAGGTAAACATTTTTGCTTCAGTAATGTATAACAAAATATTGATTGTTAAAGAGTTATCGATTAAAGATTTTTGGCCCCTTTCTGCCATTAATGTGATAAGTCAGCACTTTTTTATTGGTATCATATGAAAGATCTTGTAATTCTGCACAAATAATATTCAGTATGTCCTTACAAAATAATTATACTTTAAAAGATATGATGCGAAATATCTCAAAAAATCAGTCATGATTCATGTCCTAAATTTTGACCCCTACCGAGCTTCCATACTAGGCACTTCCGGAAAATATCCTGACCCAGGTGCAATATGGCAACATGTCCTCTATCATCCCTGAAAATTTCAGCTTTCTAGCTTGAGCCATTTTTGAGTTCCATCACAGACATGGAGGTCATCTAAATTTTGATCAAAGGGCGATAACTTCCGACCGGAAGTGATTTTTTTCAAAATCGAAGTACCGGTACAAACTTCAGATAGAAATACATCAACTCTGAAAATTTGAACCAAATCGATCGAGCCATCTCTGAGAAATCTTCTGCACAAAATCGGTAAGGAGAAAAAAGAATAATAATAATAAAAGTGAAAAAGAAACCGAAGAATAATAGAAGGGTCTTCCACTGAAGACGGAAGACCCTAATAATAATAAGAAACAGAGTAAAAACAATATGTTCCCCAACTTCGTTTCGGGAACATAACTAGTGCTAATTGTAACGTGGACCGCTCCCCAACTTCCTTTTGGTGCCATATGCCCTGTATGCTTCATTGAATAAGAAATCTCTATGCATTTGAGACTTAAACAACGGTTATCCAGAAGTGTACCAAGTTCATTCAAATTTTAGCATTGCACGCGTGCACATGTGAATGCATGTGCGTAATGACCTTATCATCTTGTCTACACAATCTATATATTTAAATATACTAAATATTAAAGTATTTAATCCAAAGGGAGTTATAGCTATTTGAAGTTTAAGCCAATCAGATTGCAGCGCACGTGCATGCACGTGTTTTCATGATAATTGCTATATATCATGTTGTAGTATACCCTAATGAATGGCGTTGTTTAAAATTTCAAAGGATTTCGTCAAAAAACAAGAAAGATATTGAGACTTTAGTTTCAGCCAATCAGTGCGAAGCGCACGTGCATGCGCGTGAGATCTTGCTATTTTGACCATGTCATATTGTCTATGCTACTAATATATCCTTATATTATGAGTTTCAAAGCATTTCATCAACAAGAGGCCCAAGGGCCTTGAATCGCTCTTCTGATAAATTGTACAATCTATCACTTCTATTTGAAGCCTCTTACTCTAAGTATCCTAAGATGCATGAACTGACAAAGTTTGATGATTCTTTGCCAGTTAGGACTGAAGATATTTCAGTATAGCTATATGGTGACCTACTTTTTGATTTGAAACTTTCTGAGGACTCAAGATGCATTAATTGACAAAGATTGATGGTTCTAAGCCAACAAGTACCTCAAATATTAAAGTAGGTCACTGTGACCTTCTTATGGTTGACATTCTCCGAGGACCAAAGATGCATCAACTATCAGAGTTTGATGATTCTAAGCCAATAAGTACCAGAGATACTTAAATAAAGCCATAAAATGTCAAAAATAGGTCACCGTGACTTACTTTTTGGTCGACATTTTTCAAGAGCCAAAGATGCATCAACTGACAATGTTTGATGATTCTAGCCAATAACTATCTGAGATAATTAAAAGTAGGTCACTGTGACCTACTTTTTGTTCGACATTCTCCGAAAACCCAAGATGCCTCAACTGACAACGTTTGATAATTCTAAGCCAAAAAGTACCTAAGGTATAACCAAAAAATATCAAAACTAGGTCACCGTGACCTACTTTTTGGTCGTCATTCTCCGAAAAACCAAGTTGCATCAAATGATAAAAGTTTTGATAATTCTATGCCAAAAAGTACTTAAGATACTTGAATACAGCCTTAAGATGTCAAAAGTAGGTCACCATGACCTCCTTTTGGGTCAACATTTTCAGAGGGCCCAAGATGCATCAACTGACAAGGTTTCATGCTTCTAAGCCAATAAGTACCTGAGATAATCAAAAGTAGGTCATTGTGACCTACTTTTTAGTCAACATTCTTCAAAAACCCAAGATGCCTCAACTGACAACGTTTGACAATTCTAGGCCAATAAGTACCCGGGATAAGTAAATATAGCCATAAAATTCAAAACTAGGTCACAGTGACCTACTTTTTGGTCGACATGTTCCGAAAACCCAAGTTGCATCAACTGACAAAGTTTGATGATTCTAAGCCAAAAAAACCTAAGATACCTAAATATAGCCATAAAATGTCAAAAGAAGGTCACAGTGACCTACTTTCTGGTCGACATTTTCTGAAGACCCAAGATGCATCAACTGACAAAGTTTGATGATCATAGGTCTGAAAGTATTCAAAATATGCCTTTTAAACAATTTGAAAACAAATGCCTACAAAATTCAAAAAGTAGGTCACAGTGACCTACTTTTTTATAAATATGTTTTAAGGCCCCAAAATGCATCAACTTACAAGATTTGGTGAATCTAAACCTCTCCGTATCTGAAATAATGGGATTAAATATTTTAGAAAAGATGAGCCATAAAATTCAAAAAGTAGGTCACGGTGACCTACTTTTAAGTTGACCTTGTTTAAGGACCCGAGATGAATCAACTGACAAAGTTTGATGATCATAGGCCTTAAAGTGTCCAAAATATGCCTCCAAATCAATTTGAAAACAAAAGCCCGTAAAATTTAAAAAGTAGGTCACCGTGACCTACTTTTGTGTTAACGTGATGTGAAGTCCAAAGATGCATCAACTTACAAGATTTGATGATCCTAGTCTTTATAGTAAGCAAAATATCAACGTTCTTATCAAGTGTAAATTTTGGTTAACTTTGAAGTGACCTTGAGACCACGCCCTTAGCCCCTGGGTCATGCCTTGAACAATTTTCATTCTTCAACATATCCTAAGCCTTGTATGTAAGTTTGGTGAAAATCTGCCAGGTGGTTCTGGAGAAGAAGATTTTTAAGCAACCAGTACTTTTGGATATATTTTCCTGATTATCTCCCCTTATTTAAGGGTCCCAACCCTAGTTTTACTATAAATGGTAGCCCTTGGGCTAAGGATACCCTGTAACAAATTTGACAATGATTGGCCAAGGGGTTCTTGAGTTATGGCCCATATTCTAAAAAGTTAGCGCACACCGCACACCGCACACAGCACACAGCACGACGCACACCGCACAAATGGCCATAGCATTAGCTCTTTGAGCCTTTGGCTCAGAGGAGCTAAAATGTAAAAAGTTACGCCTATATCAATCAAATCGGTCATTTCACGTGTTGCACGTGCACGCTCTTGCAAGCACGTGCGCACAAAATAACCTTCGTTCCGCAAATCTACATAGCATGCCTACTGACCCTAAAAAGGTTTTACCTAAGTCGGATGTGTAGTTTAGAAGATCACTCCCGGACAAAAAAGTACCCAGGAAGAAGAAGAAGAAAAATAATAATAACTAGAGCAAAGCTCGTTGCAAAGCAACGAGTAGGTCTTCCGTCCGGTTTTGATCAGAAGTGCCGGAAGTGACTGTACAAAAGAAAGCAATGAGCTAAGTAGTCTCCAGTGACTTTATAATTTCAATTTTGCATCAAAACCTTCAAAATAAGCCATTTTTTGCTACTTCCGGTTTGACCGGAAGTGACGACGACGGACGGAAAAATTACTTTTTATGCTCCCAGAGACAAATGTAACCCAAAAACTTGTCAAGAACGGCAAAAATACGCGTTTTTCGACTACTTCCGGTTTGGCCGGAAGTGACGAAGCCGAACGTCGTTTGACGACTCTAATAGATTAAACTTGACATTTTGAACAACTTTGCTTCTTTGACGTATTACAAATTCTCAATACTTTTTGAGATATAAAGGAAAAACATGCGGCACCTCTCGGCCCCTGATTTAAGGGACCAGCCCTTTTTTCGAGGTATGATTAGAAAGATCTTGGAATTCTATACTTTTTTTGTTCTACATGTTTTAACAAAATATTTCTAGGTAAAAATTTATCATAGAAAAGGTGTAAAAAATTTTGAAATTCTTGATAGGACTATTTTCGGACCATTGCGAGCGTCGGCGCATCGTACTTCCGGTGATTGTGATATACAAAATTCACTTCTCCAATGGTTGCTCTAGCATCACTGAAAATTTCATGCTTCTGTGTTAGGTGCTTTTTGAGAAAACTGCCGGACAAAGTGACCCTCTGAAAATCACTAAAACGCGGAAATCTTAAAACCGGAAGTGACGTCATCAAAACAAAAAATACATATCTAGTTTTTTCCATGCTCTATCAGACCTGAAAGTTTCATGAAAATCGAGTGAGCCGTTTTCGAGAACTCGCGTGCACAAAATCGGTAAGAAAAAAAACAATAATAATAATAACTAGAGCCGAGCTCGTTGCAAAGCAACGAGTAGGTCTTCCGTCCTGTTTGACCGGAAGTGCACCTGTAACTTTCATTTTAAAAAAAAAAGAGTTATGAAGTTCAAAAATGGTTTAATCTTCCAAATCTTTATGAATTAATGCAATATTAAGCCAGTTTTGGCCACTTCCGGTTTGACCGGAAGTGACGTCGATGGACGGAAAATTAAGATTTAAGCTTCCAGTGACATATGTTACCCAAAAACCTGTCAAGAACGGCAAAAATATGCAATTTTGGACTACTTCCGGTTTGACCGGAAGTGACGTCGACGGACGTATTTCGACGACGCCATTCGATAAAGCTTGATATTTAGAACAACTTTGCTTCTTTGACGTATTACAAATTCTCAATACTTTTTGAGATATAAAGGAAAAACTTTCGGCCCCTTTTGGCCCTTTATTGTAGGGGCCAGCCCCTTTTTGTTGGTATTTTTCGAAAGATCGTGACATTCTTCACAACTTTTGTTCAACTTTTATTAACGTATTTCTTTTTTCGAGCCATAGCGAGCGCCGACGTGTGGCACTTCCGGAGAAAAAGAGTGGTGTGTGACAAAAGAAAAAATCTCATCGTGACATTCTTCACAACTTTTGTTCTATATGTCTTTACAAAATATTAACGTGTAAATAGATATTGCAAAAAATATGTTTGAAAATTCTAAATTCCCAATAGGTCTTTTTTCGAGCCATAGCGAGCGCCGACGTGTGGCACTTCCGGAGAAAAAGAGTGGTGTGTGACAAAAGAGCACACATTGCTCTATCATCGCTGAAAATCTCATGTTTCTGTCTTAAGGCATTTTCGAGAAAAATGATGGACAATGAGACCCCCTGAAAATCACTAAATCGCGGAAATCTCAAAACCGGAAGTGACGTCATCAAAACAAAAAATTATATATCAGCTTTGTTTGATGTTCTATCAGTCCTGAAAGTTTCATGAAAATCGAACGAGCCGTTTCCGAGAAATCGTGCACACAAAATCGGTAAGAAAAAAAAACAATAATATTAATAATAATAAAAATAGTGGAAAAGAAACCTAAGAATAACAAGAAGGTCTTCCGCTGAAGACGGAAGACCTTAACTAGAAACGAAGCTCGTTGCGAGCAACAAGAGGTCTTCCGTCCGATATAGAAAAAAAAAGTAAAATCAAACTGAAAAAGTGATTTTAAAAAAACACACGGGGGATCGAACCCAGGTCGCCAGTGTGAAAATCCATTGCGGTACCCATTGCACCTTTGGGAACCCGCTTCAAATTTAACATTTGAATATCAAAGATTGCTTTTTTGATTCCAACATACATTTTTTTAAAAATTCAGTTTGGAATTATAAAATGAGAGCTAGCTTGCCAAACTTTGCTCAAGATGATCACATCGGAATTTGTTACTTGAGTTTTAACAGTAATTTTTAGGAGAGATAATCTATAAGTGATGAACAGATGATACTGTTTTCTCTCCTTTTTTCCGATATGTATTCAACTTTCTATTCCATGCAACTCTGTATACAGGCATGCCAATGTTATATATTTCTGCATTATTGTCGCCATTTGTCTACTATTTAAGTCGGGTCACGATACATTATTTCGTACCAAACGTCATAAGTAGTTCTTAACGCTATTCCTTTGAAATGTCATAAGTAGTTCTTAACGCTATTCCTTTGAAATGTTTGATCTATTGAATGTGATAGCTTAAATGAAAATTAGAAATGTATGTTCTTATAACCGGAATTTCGAGCGTTAGAAAGTATATTTAAAGTAATATTTCAGAAACATAGTGAATATTAAGTCAGGCAAGTTTCTTGAAAAGCTGTTACTTATAACCATGGTTTAGGTTAAGTTTACCCTGGTGCAAAACAAAAGGTTGTAGTCGTCGTATTTCCACTTTTTGTCATGTTGTATGCTACTTTGAGATGCAGACAAAAGCAATTTTAATTGACGTTTGAGGAAACCTCATACTAAAACTATAATCAACGCAACGTATTGCGATGTGGCAATGCAAAGAATCCTTTACATTTCATAAATCTTTTTGGTAGAAGTTTCGATCATCCAAACGCTCAGCTGACCTTCTAGAACCCGACTTGCTTAATGGCAGAGTTTACGGAGACCGCCGCCATCTTGGACACGCTTCAAATTTTTAAATGCGAATATCTAGTGTGTGGATTGATCAATTCTAAAATAAATTATATATTAGGCCTTTCCAGTAGGGTCTTTATTACCGTTAATGATATCAAAGAAAAATATTGAAAAACAAAAAAAGTTGAAAAAGTGCACATTTTGAATTCGCTTCCTGTAGCGACCAGAAGTACTGTATAGGGGGAAAGTAACTCGCGGTGTTAATATTCGCTATATTCACGGTGTTAATAAATCCGTGAATTCAAGAAACAGTGAATAAATTTTCAATAATCTCCAGGTTTTATTTGGAGATTTGAGAATAGACAACGGTAGGGCTACATACATGTACTCGCATTACATGGTCATTTCGGTCGGTAATTACGAGTAGTACACGTCATTCAATTAATTTAATTATCACGCTTTACTTAAATTCAGATCAGCAGATAATAACCCGTAAATGTTAAACAAGCTGTTTTAATAGCCAACGCTACATGTTTCATCAATCAAAACATGGGTCATGGGTTTTGATTATCCGTGCGTAACTAATGTTACCAGGTGTATTTGTTACTACATTATCATGCATGCATATGAGTTTTTATCGACATTTTGGTTTTAAAAAATCATTCAAATAACTATAGAACTTACTGAAGATGTGGAAGGAATTTCGTCGACCTTTTCCAACATTAACACATTTATTACCGTCCAGTGCTTTTTCGTTGCGTTGTATCGAAGATCTTAGGGTGTACACGCACTCATTGTAATAGCATATAGGAAAGACATTTGATGTTTAGAGTCAAGGACTTTTGATAACTGCACTTGTTTTAATTAATCGTCAATTTTTTTAATATAAAATCTAATTATTTTATTTAAACCTACCCAGTTGTTCGTGAAATAAAGTCATAACACTGATTATTAATATCGTTTACATGTAGCTATGGTACGGATAAACGGATATAGACAAGGGAGGTAACTTTTATTATGTACCAATTCCGCGAATTCAAGAAACCGCGATCCTGTCAGATGAGAGAAAACGTGAAAATTACAACCCGTGAAGTTAATCCCCTATACAGTACTGACGACGCAAACGAAGGCAAAATTGCACATCTATAACTGATGGTCTATCATCTCTAACAAGTCTCCAGTTAATATCTTGAGCCGTTTTCGAGAACATTCGAAGACAAAATTGCATTTTAAAATCAGGAAATTGCCCATAACTTGGAACTGGTAGGGAATTTTTCAACAAACGGAATTTTATATAAAATTCATATAATGACCTATAATTCCTGGAATTTTTACTGAAATCCACCGGATTGTTTACGAGAAATCGCCTGCACAAAATTTGGTCAGAAGAAAAAAAGAATAATAACTAGATACGATCTCGTTGCGAGCAACGAGGGGTCTTCCGTCCGATTCTGAAGTAAAAAACGAAAAATCTAGCAGAAAAAGTGATAAAAAAAAATCGGATATTCGCGGGAGCGAACCCAGATCGCCCGCGTGACAATCCGACGCACTAATCATTCGGCCATTGAAAACACCGCTTCAAATTTTTAAACGAAAATCTCGAGATTGTCTTTTTTGATTCTAAAACAAATTACATATTTTGCATTCGCAAAAAAGTCACTGTTAGGATATCTAATATCAAAGAAAAATATTGGAAAACAAAAAAGTTGAAAAATTGCGGTTTTTTAAATTCGCTTCCGGTATCGACCGGAAGCACTGACGGAAGATTTGAAAGAATAGTGCAAAATTACAACATGTCAACTATTAGTCCTGAAAGCAACAAAATTCTAGCTTTTGTCGTTTTTGAGTTTTTGTGTCGACAAAATGGTCACTAAAAATTCGATTAAAGGTCGATAACTTCCGACCGGAAGTGATTTTTCAAAAAAAAAAAAAATAGATCAGGTTTGGATCATGATACATCATCTCTGAAAATTTCAAAGAAATCCGTCCATGCATCTCTGAGAAATCGTCTGCACAAAATTTGGACGAAGAAAAATAATAATAACTAGATACGATCTCGTTGCGAGCAACGAGGGGTCTTCCGTACGATTCTGAAGCAAAAAACAAAAAATCTAGCAGAAAAAGTGATAAAAAAAAATCAGACATTCGGGGGAGCGAACCCGGGTCGCCCGCGTGACAATCCGACGCACTAACCATTCAGCCATTGAAAACACCGCTTCAAATTTTTAAATACGAAAATCTCGAGATTGCCTTCTTTGATTCTAAAACAAATTACATATTTTGCATTCGCAAAAGAGTCACTGCTAAGATATCTAATATCAAAGAAAAATATTGGAAAACAAAAAAGTTGAAAAAATGCGGTTTTTTAAATTCGCTTCCGGTATCGACAGGAAGCACTGACGGAGATTTGAAAGTATAGGTGCACAACTACAACATGTCATCTATCAGTCCTGAAAATGAAAACATTCTAGCTTTTGTCGTTTTTGAGTTTTTGTGTCGACAAAATGGTCACTAAAAATTCGATTTAAGGGCGATAACTCCCGACCCAAAGTGATTTTCAAAAAATTAAAAAAAGGAATCAAGTTCAGATCATGATACATCATCTCTAAAAATTTCAAAGAAATCCGTCCATGCATCTCTGAGAAATCTTCTGCACAAAAATTGTAAGAAAAAAAAAGGAAGAATAATAATAAAAGTGAAAAAGAAACAATAGAATAATAGAAGGGTCTTCCGCTGAAGACAGAAGACCCTAATAATAGTGAAAAAGAAACAATAGAATAATAGAAGGGTCTTCAGTTGGAGACGGAAGACCCTAATAATAACTAGGAGACTTATTGTTCACAGAATAATAAGAGGTCTTTCCACCTTTTTAAATTTCTTATAGTTTTACTCTCTTATTTACTTTTAAGGGAAATGGCTTAAAAAAGAAAATGAAAATTTAAAAAAAAAGAATTGAAATGACCTGACCTTTGACCTTGATCAGGTCTTCAAGGTCAAAGGTCAAGAGTCACATTGCAATTGACCCCATGCCTCTACGACTTTTAGTTTTATAGTTTTAAGTTTAAATATTAAGTGCAAAGAAGTTAAAGGGCAATAACTCATATAAGGGGTCATTAGATCATTTAGTACTTATACAATGAAGGTGTGTCTAAAGACCCTTAAGACATGAAGGTTTCATGCCTCTACGGTCTACGGTTTTGAAGAAGTAGCGATAACAATGTTTTTTGCATAAGGGGCAATAACTTTTGATAGGGTCAATCTTGGGGAACAAGAACGAAATCTTTGAAATAGTTTTAAGAGTACATATTAATGATGCAAAGACTGATTGCATATGTTAAAAGACAAAAGAGATATAAAAAGAGCTTAATTTCTCATTTTTGGAATGACCTTGACCTTTGACCTTGACAAAGTATTCAAGGTCAAAGGTCAAGGGTCACAATGCAATTGACCCCATGCTTCTATCATTTATAGTTTTCAAGATACAAGGTTTAATAGTAAGTATAAAGTAATTAAAGGGCAATAACTCATATAAGGGGTCATCAGATTCTTATGCACTTATACAGTGAAGTTAGGTCTAAAGACCCTTTAGACTTTAGTGAAGGTTTGGTGTCTCTATGGTCTACAGTTTCGGAGGAGTAGCGATAACAAGGTTTTTCGCAAAAGGGGCAATAACTTTTAAAAGGGTTAATGTTAGGGGACAAGACTGAAATCTTTGAAACAGTTTTAAGAGTACACACTAATGATGTATAGACAATAAGTATATGTTGAAAGACAAAAGAGATACAAAAAGAGCTATTCTCATTTTTGGAATGACCTTGACCTTTGATCTTTACATGAATTTTAAGGTCAAAGGTCAATGAATCTTATGCAGTTGGTCCCATGTCTCTATGACTTCTCGTTTTGAAAATTTTCAATTATTCCTAAAATTCATAAAGTTTCTGGGGCAATAACTCATTGAATCATTGAAGGGTCAACGAATACTTTCGCAATGAATCATTGAGGTGTCTACTAAATTGGTCAAAGACAATAGTGAAGGTTTCATTTCTCTAAAGTTTACGGTTTTCGAGGATTAGTGATAACAAACTTTTTTGCAAAAGGGGTAATAACTCCAAAAAGGGTCAAAGCTCGTTTACGCAGGGTCAACTGCAAAAATCTTTTACGGAGTACATTCCTATCAACCAAAAATCTTTTCGATAAATCTTGAAACTCAAAATCATACGGCGGAAAAATAATAAAAAATAACTAGTAGACTAAATGTTCTCGAACAATTAGACGTCTTTCCACCTTCTTTGAATTTCAATTTCAATTAATATTTATCTCCTTAAAATTAAATTTCATTAAAAAGAAACCTGATATTGCTTAAAAGATGAAAAAAAAGAAAAAAAATCGGATATGACCTTGACCTTTGACCTTTATGTAATATTCAAGGTCAAAGGTCAAGGGTCACATTGTAAAAATTAACCCCATGCATGAATGACTTTTAGTTTAAAAGTTATAAGGTTTAATAGTAAGCGCAAAAGTGTTAAAGGGCGATAACTCATTTAAGGGGTCATCAGATCCTTTTGCACTGGAACATAAAAGTTGTGCCTAAAGTCCCTTAAGACATTAGTGAAGGTTTCAAGTCTTTGCGCTTTACAGTTTCGAAGAAGTAGCAATAACAATGTTTTTCACTCAAGGGGCAATAACTTTTAATAGGGTCAATTTTAAGGAACAAGAATGAAATCTTTGAAGTAGCTTTAAGAGTACATATAACTGATGCAAAGACATTAAGTATATGTTGAAAGACAAAAGAGATATAAAAAAGCTTAATTTCTTATTTATGGAATGACCTTGACCTTTGACCTTTACATGAATTTTAAGGTCAAAGGTTAATGAATCTTACGGAGTTGGTCTTATGTCTCTACGACTTCTCATTTTGAAAATATCTAATTATTTGAAAATTCAAAAAATTTCAGGGGCTATAACTCATTGATGGGGTCACCAAATACTTTCGAATTGAATAGATTCCCTCAAGGAGTCGAAGACATTAGTGAAGGTTTTATGTCTCTGCGGTTTACGGTTTCAGAGGAGTAGCGATAACAAGCATTTCTTGCGTAAGGGGCAATAACTTCGAAAGGGGTCATAGTTCATACGCATTGGGTCAAATTTCTTCATAACTTTTAAAGACCTTTACGATGAATAAAAAGTCTTTTTGATAAATATCGAAACAAAAAATCAGCGGAAGAAAAATAACTAGGAGACTTATTGTTCACAGAACAATAAGAGGTCTTTCCACCTTCTTTGAATTTCAAATTTGTTTCATATCTCATTCCTAAAAATAACATTCCATGAAAAAGAAACAAAAACTCTCTTAAACCATAGAAGAAAATGAAAAAAAAAAATGAATGACCTTGACCTTTGACCTTGAAATAATATTCAAGGTCAAAGGTCAAGGGTCACAGTGCAATTGACCCCATGCTTCTATGACTTATAGTTTTCAAGTTATAAGGTTTAATAGTAAGTACAAAGAAGTTAAAGGGCAATAACTCATATAAAGGGTCATCAGATGCTTTTGCACTTTTACATTGAAGTTAGGCTTAAAGACCCTGAGGACATTAGTGAAGGTTTTGTGCCTCTGAGGTCTACGGTTTCGGAGGAATAGAGATAACAAGGTTTTTCTTTGGAATGTTCTTTTAAATAGGTGTGATAGCTTCAATGAAGTTAAAAAAAAAGAACGTTCTTATAGTCTATTCAAGGTTTAGAAAGTATATTTAACACATTTTACAAATTCCGTATTTTATATATGCATTTAACACTAAAGCGGTGAAACAGTTATGAATTTTTAACTTTTTTCAATTTCCTTTGTATCCCCAAAGTGAACTATCCCGATTAGTTAGTCGACAAAGGTTGAAATGTTTCTCCGAAAAACATGGCTACTCCTACAACGGTCATAGAATCAGATATCATTCTTGCTCAATAAATCTGAGACAAGAATGCTAAAATAAACTCCATGAAGCGATCTTTAAAAAAAAAATCTTATTTTTGTCTTATTTATAAGTTTACCTTGACACAAGTGTGCATAGGAAAAACAGTGGTTAAGATTTATACTTAAAATATTAATTGATATTCTTTTTTTGAGAAAGCATTATTTAAAAGCATGATTAAAGATCTGTTTTTCCATGGTGCACAAAAGATATTAGGTGTCGAATTTCCTTTGCACACTTAGTCTTTTATCAATTATAGAAGACGTTAGTTTGACACAGAACTGCAACGAAACTACGACGTGACAATCCAAGTATTCCTTTACATTTCATTTAGCCTTATGTTACTTTCGTTCAAGCAAACGCTCGGCTGACTCCGTAGACCCCTATTGCGAAATGTCGGCGTTGACAGAGACATCCGCCATTTTGGACTCACTTCAGATTTTTGAATGCTAATATCTAGAGTTTAGATTTATCAACATTCAAACAAATTATATAGTAAGCATTATGAGGAGAGTTTCTATTAACATACCAAAAATAAATGAAAAATATTGAAAAACAAAAAAGTTAGAAAATACGATTTTTTTAAATTTGCATCTCGTAACAACCGGAAGTACTGACGACGCACGAGAAGGTGATTCCGCAAACCACAAAGTGACAAACTATCGTCTCCAATAAGTCTCCAGGTCATATCTTTAGCCATTTTCGACAAAAAGGGGCGACAAAATTGCATTTGAAAATCAGGAAATTGTCCATAACTTGGCACCAGAAGCGAATTTTTAAAATTTCTCTTCGGATGTAACAACTTCATATTATGACACATATTTTGTGAAAGTTTCATGAAAAACCGCTGAATAGTTTTCGAGAAATTGCCTGTACAAAATTTTGTCAAAAAAAAGAATAATAATAATAAGAATAATAATAAGAAACAGTAGAATCACTATAAGGTCTTCCGTGAAGAATTGCGTTTCTTAAATTCGTTTCCGGTATCGACCGGAAGTAATGACGACGCACG
>NW_026932123.1:0-5153 GCF_032062105.1 Saccostrea cuccullata | reverse complement strand
AATTTATATAAAAACGTAGGTCTAACGTTTACACGAAACTAAACAACAACCATTTACGTTTCACTTACGTATCAAAGCTAATTAATAAGAACGTTTCAGTGGTATTAATAGACAAATCAATTTGGTAGTACGCATTGATCAATCTGTTACCATTTGGTTAATATTTGATTTTATATGATTTCATTCCTATGCTCCCGGGTTCTCGTGTTAACTGTATGTGATCAAAGGAAAGGTTGTAAATACATATACATAATACGTACAAATACATGTACATAAGTCTAAACATTTCTCCAGTTGTTTTCTTAACCCCTTTCTACGTGGTCTTAAACTTTGTGACCGCAATGAGGGGTGATATTCTTTCTTCTTTAGTCTTTTATTTTGAATGAAAAAAAAGTATTTGCATAGTTTTAAAGTTAATGAGTAGAAAAAATACAACGATAAAAAAAATGTAATTTCTTTTTGTAAGCACTGACCAAAACTTTAACAAGAATATGGATATCTTAATATGATAAAGCTATGTTTTTTCCGGTTGCTTCTGTTTTTAAAACCGACACATTTTTTCACTCTTTAAATAAACGCCAATTTAAACCATAAAAGAAAAAAAGAAAAAAATTATCAGTATGCATGGGTCCACTGTACTCTTCAAAGATTAACCGAAATGATTGTTTTTCAAAACAAAAATTAATGAGTTTAAATTAAAAAAAATTATTGCGTTTAAATGCAAAAAAAAATATTGCAATTAAACACAATACTATTTCGATTAAACGCAATGTTTTTATGCGATTAAAGGCAAAAGTATTGTGTTTAATTGAAATATATTGATCTGAAACGTAAAAAGTATTGCAAATAAACGCAATAATAATTATTGCATTTAATCGCAAAATTATTTTATATTGAGTATAGGAGACGCAGTCCCTACAAAACAATATTGATAGATTTTGTCAATTGTCTCATTTGGGCAAAGAACGGAAACTATAGTGAGGTTTTTATTTATGCTTTGAATTAATTAATTTAAATATCTATTGAATATTTATTTATTGAAATTCTGTATATTTGTTAATAAATACTGATAATGGTGAATTTCAAGTTCAACTTTGTAATATACACGAAACAAAACTTATTCAAAATGTTCGCGGACAACCCTCATAAAGAAGACTACTGTTAATCAGAATATATTTTTAAGACCCCTTTCACACAAACTATATATATGTATTTAAAAACGTCTTAATAATCGATTCATATTTCGACGATTTTTTAAACAATTAAAAATCATATTTATTCATATATCAGCAGAATATATCCCAGTGAGCTTGATTTTAAAATAAAACAGATCTAGAGTGTTTCATATTTGGATATCTTAATTACTAGATGTAAACATATATTCATTTCATGTCACAATTGTACTATTAGTCAGATTCTAAATTTAAGACAATACCAAAATGATCATATCTAACCTCAAGTATGCCTCCTGCAGAATCAAACAATAAACTATTTGGACAATCCTAATTTATAAATGAATGGGACTTTAGAACACACGAAGAAAATATTGTTTAAAACAAAACGAGACCATAAAGCCATTTACAACAAAATCATCATCAAACTCTCCAACTGATCTAACAACTTCAACTTCACCTTCAATCAATTCAGTGTCATTTTTATCAACATCCACTGTAACAACATCTTCACAGACAACCTCTACATCCTTAACACAATCAACTCCCAAAAATGTATCTACCACTGAAACTAAAGAGAGTGGAACAACAAAAGAAACCAAAACTTCACCGACATCAACTTTCGATTCAACAACCATAGGACAAGGAACAAGCCCTAAACATACTGAATCAACTCCCCACGTAACAGAATCATCAACACGTGCATCAACGCAAACCAAAACAACAATTTCATCTACAAAGGACAGCACTGTGCCATATACTACAACAACACAATCAACAACATCAGAATCCAAACCCCTAGACACAAGCCAGTCATCTACGAAGACAGTGACTCAAACTAGTACTACCACCTCAACTCCAACTTTTACTACTGAATCTACAACATCAGTGCAGTCATCAACTTCTACCACTACATCTACAACAAAAAGTCAGCCAAGTTCATCGCCATCAGTTACAAACCAGAAATCATCATCATCAACAACAACAACAACAAAGCCAACAGAGACAACAAGTCAATCATCAACAACAACTAAAAGTACAACAGAACATCAAAGTAGTTCGTCACCATCAGTTACATCTCAGACATCATCTTTTACAACAACAACAACAACAATAACAAATACACCAATAGAAACAACAAGCCACTCGTCGACAACAGTTGAAATGAGCCAATCCTCAACATCAACAGTTGGAAATCAATCAACAGCTTCCTCAGACAGTTCAGGTTCGACAGCATCCCACAATGCAACACAAAGTCCTGCACAGGGTAAACCTAGTGAAAAGACTAATGACGTGCCGCGTAAGTGTTTCCTTGTACTTAAGAGTTTACGTGTTTCGGTGGAAATACGAGAACTTACTACTTAAATCGTTTTTCATTAAAGTTGAACTTGTCGTGTATGGTTCAAAACATATAATAAATAGGGAGCTACTTATAATACGAGGGTTGATCCAAAAGTTCGTGGAATTTCTCTCTAAAATTTTATCGTGATTTGATGAAATCAATCAACAGGCATATTCATAATTTAGAGTCATAATACAACAATATTGGAAAATTTCACTACTTCCAATTACGAATAAGGTCACACGAACTTTCTGAAAATGGATAGTTGGGAAACCCGGGGGAGACTTCGACGTAACGTCAAGTTAAATATTTCACGTCACATTATAGAAGCATCTCGTCCAAATGTCCAATTATAATACGTAATTCTACAAAATGCTGCCTTTTCCCCATTTTTCTCTCTCAAAAAAGCCTGAGTATCATCTCGCGCCAACTTATCTTCATTTTTCACTTATATTTCAAAAATACTACCCATCTTTCCATATGATGTTCCAGTTTCAGTAGCAATGTCAAGAACAGTACGGCAACCGACAACGTCCATTAACGTTTTTAAATTGTCTAGGGGGATACGTACTTAAACAGGACCTCTAAAGAGCGACCACACCTTTTATCAACGTCCATGGAAGTTCTGTTCGTCTTAAATTTCTTATGCCACCGGAAAACCAGTAACTAAATGCATTTTTTCCAAGCCTATGTCAATAATATACGCGTTTAAGATGAGTGATCCCGGGATTTTCACAAAACGTGTGACTTGACCGAAATTTGACGTTATCTAACAACTTAAAGATGAGTAATAAATCATCAACTTATATACTAGATATCCAGTAAAATCAGTAAAACTCTCACACAAAGGTTCATAAAAGATCAAGCAATCGTAATAATGACATAATTTTCGTTTTATATTCCACATATGGCGGTTTAATTCTTATTTTACGAATTAAAAATGTAAATGATGATAAACGCGTTAATGTCTCCCCGGCATTTCCAAACAACCGTTTCTATGGCAACTGCCATAAAGGTACTATCGAAGATATTTAAAAGGTTTTTTTAATTTAAAATATTCATCAAGTGTCTATATTTTCTTTTGTAATTTTCAACTAATTCCACTGAATAATAAATAAAATATGAAGAAATTCCACGAACCCTCGTATATGTATTTATAACCTTTTCTTTAATCACATACAGTTAACAAAATAACCCGGGAGCATAGAAATGGAATAATATAAAATCAAATATTAATCAAATGGTAAAAGATTGATCGATGCGTACTACCAAATTGATTTTTTCTATTAATACCACTGAAACGTTCTTAATTTTCTGTGATGCATAAGTAATTGAATAAAAGCATCGTTTAAAGTGTTGAGTTCTAATAGGTTGAAGAAACTGTGGTTGTTAGGATGCCATTGTTTAAGTACAATTCTCAATAACTGTACCATTTTGCAAAAAGACACGGAACCAAACTTCTTCTTTAGGGAATCGGACCATACTATTTATTATAATCTTTTGCTAAACGATGTCTGATTTCAAACTACAGCACTATAGCTTTGTGTTTAAGTGCCAAAAAGTGCTTAGAGGGGATTATTGGGTTAATCGCAGTCATGGTAAGGCTGTCCGAAGGCTTAAAATGTCTTAAAATATACATTTTAATTTGAGCTAGATTTTAATTTCAATATGTTATCCTTGTTTAAAATTGCAGTCAACTTGAGACAACAGTTTAATCAGGTATTATAATAAAGCATTTCTGTGATGTCAGATCACTCAGATGACTGTGTTGATCACGTGACGGACATTTTTGATATGTTTAAATGTTGCACAAAAATCGCATCGGCACAAGTGCATAACACAAATATTGTGCAAAGTTTGTTACATAGATCAATTCATCGTGATCCATGGTGCTTAAAAAGTGCTGGGGGCAGGTTTAATTTTTCCTTCTGAAGAAAATATTTTACGCAAAATTAAAATTACCAACGTAAGAAGGTGTATTTTCCACTCTTTATCGCGATTTATACAAAAACGGATAAAATGCAAACGATCCCCCAGCAAAATTCAGTTAGAAGACATACTACTCTTTTAGATTCACGCAAAATATCTTCAATTTATCCTTGTCTTTCACTTGTGCCAGTCCAAATAAAAACATGATTCATAAATTCTAACTTTGTGTACGGAATTGTAAGGGGAGCGTTTCAAACAGAAATTTTTGCTATTGCTTGAATATATGCATATCGGACAAGCAAAAGGAATGCATATTTGAATATCAAATGTTAAACATTTTTACAGCACACACAAGGTTATAAAAACAAAACTTACTCTTGAATTAAACACAAATCCCCATAATAAATCTACATGCCGTGTAATAATTTAGACACTTTTCCCCGTCATGTCAGCTCAAGTATGCAGTGGCTTGACGTCATATTCTATTATGACGTCATATCTAGGTAGTTCAGAGAAGTTAGTACAGTTTGAACAGTTTAATATTTTACGGACAGCCTTATCCTAGCTGCGATATTTTGCGTTTAAGTGCTATAATATTGCGAATAAACTCAAACGTTTGCGTTTAAACGCAATAACTTTGCAATTTAACGCAATAAATAGATTTCTTCTCTTGAACTGGCGTCAACAGGCTTTCATAATACTGTCTCATA
>NW_026932122.1:0-5141 GCF_032062105.1 Saccostrea cuccullata | reverse complement strand
TTGAAGAAAGTTCATATACTGTATTATCACATATTTTCGTTTGGGATTTGATTTCGAAGCTACGGAGAAATTGAGTAGTAATGCTTATGATACCCCAAATTTCGGGGTGGTCATGAATTCGGGGATCTTTCCATACCTCGAAAACAACAAAAATTTAACCCCCACGAAAAGTAGTGATTTCACAGTAGGGAGGGAGAGGGAGCTTCTTACTTGGACAGCGGTGATAAGTTCTACAGCTTTTTGTTTTTATAGTTGTTCCAACACAGCTGGCACCGCCATGAGCCGGGCTGGGATTTGTACAGGTTCTTTGTCTTGTCATCGTTCCTCTGCCACACGTCCCAGAACAATGGCTCCAAAGGCTCCAGTCACTCCAGCCCCCATCAACTATGTCAAAAAGCAGTGCAATTATACGACAATATCCTAGAAGTTTTTTACTTAATGTTATTATCGGGTGTTTTAGTAAAAGATAAAACATTATTTTTGCACTAACTTTAACTTGTTTGAGGATTAATGTTAGGATTCTTACAAGAAGCAGAGACTGTTAGATCGATGAAAGAAGACAGAAATACATGTATGTGTAGAAGAGACATGTTCTTAATCACAGAAAGGCCAGTTGGGGTTCAATATAAATGTTTGGAGTGAAATACTGAAAGTAATTCCTACACGGTCACTGTAAGTATGGATGTAAAAAAAAAACACTTGCTGAGGCCTTCAACTTGACATTTAGATATATCGACAATGCATCATAAATTAACAATAGTTACTTACATTCAAATGTCGACTTTATTATATATCTACGTAAACTTGAAATAAAAGATCCATGAAGTATGACACATTTGTTTCATATTTGGACATGTTACTAGAAAAAGACGTTTAAGGCAGCCAAACAACCAAACTTTATGATAAACATGATGAATTCAACTTTTCAATCACCAACTTCCCCTACTTTTGCAGCACTATTCCCATATCACCTGCTTATTGAGTTTATGTCTCTCGGTTAATTCAAAACACAAGAAAGTGCTCTATGTATGAAAACAGGCAAGCAATTGTAAAACATTTTATCACTGAGCAAAAAACGTTTTTCATTCTTATTATTAGGCAATTATTAACAACCTATATTATCTACGGAATCTTCCGCTTTTCCATTTCATGGAAGACAAGAAGCACGCAACGGGTGTGACTAATAGCCTTGGGATGCTCACGTCTTCATGGGACCTGATCCCAACTCTCATGATTTCCACAAAATTAAGTAAGAGGATGTAGGAAAGATTTTGCAGTTTACGGTCAAATATATATTTTTTACAATTTTTTTTTCAAATAATTCGCTTGAAAGCTTAAATTGACAATTTTAGCATTAAAAAAACATTCTGCATTTGTAAGATAATTTGATTACATTTTAACAGCCTGATAATAGTGCCTATTAATTTGTTGTATTATACTTTTCAGACTTGGAGAACTTGTTTGTTATATTTGACTATCAGTTAATGGAAGCCAGACTGCCAACGAATAGACTGCCCAGGATAACAGAATTCCTTCTCATGAAAATCGTGTACCACTCCTGTAGATAGCTAATACTTCTTACTTGGACAAGACTGACGACTTCTACAACTCCTGGATTCTGTAGAACTACCGGAACAGCCGTGACCGTAATGCGCATGCCTATGACCCGAACAAAGTCTTTGTCTTGACATCATTCCTTCACCACAAGTCTGAGAACAATGGCTCCAAGTGTACCAGCTACTCCATTGTACGTCGACTGCAATTAAAACAAAACCAATTTACCTATCCATTTTTAAAAGGAAAAGAGTTTTTAATTACTAGTATGAGGGACCGCATTAAGGATAAATAACATAAACAAACTTTTTTCTTCTGAATTTCAGATATCTTTGCTAAACTTGATGCTTCTATTACTTTAGAAGTGATACTGCGTATTTGTTTTCTTAAATACCTTAATGTTTGGCCAAGCCACATAATTTGGTGAAAAGTGCAAAAATGCAACTTTACTGTTCAATGAGTTATTTTCCCTTACGTCAAAGTTTCTAGGGACATTTTCAATGGTGTATTTTTACTTTTTACACAATGTAAATTTCTTAATTACAATTTGTTTGAAAGAAATATCGAAAAATTGTCAATTTAACTCTGCTGTGTCGGAGATAAGAAAATGTGTTTGTGGTATGTATCCATATCTATGTATTTTATTGAAATCACGTATCAATAAAGAAACATCTTTCCGGACAGGTCATATCGTCTATTCAAATGGTAATATACTAGTACTATTTTGATTCTATGATATCATTCACTTGATTTCTATTGTTTATAATATGTATATATATGAGAAATATCACCTTACTGAATGAGTGATATCATCTGTTCAATTTGTGGTATCAGTTGTTTAATTGGAAATATTTTATCACCTTTTGCAACAGTAAAAGCGACTATAAATTAAAAATGGTGCCACATATTCGTATAGAAATTTACCTAATTGTGCATGTAATATCACTTATTTATTTTAAAAAGTGATTATACTTTTTCGAAGAGGGGGTATCACCTCTTTAACCTTATGTATAGAAGAATACTATTGATAAACTGCATATATTCAACTGGATTTTAATAAGATTTGAAGTGTCCTTTTACATTAATAATATTAACAGAAGGAAAGTATCAGTGATTATAGCAAAACTATATGTAAAACTTCACATGTATTTTTTTTTCCCCAGACTATATCTCAGAAGGGGAAGACTCGACTTTTGAAGGGTATATCCAAATTTATCTGTTATGTGTAAAATCAGGTTATTCTATGACCCCTTTTTGTATAGTTAAGGCATACATATAGTATCCACTTCTTTGTAACCAAATCAATAATTTTAGTTTTGAATCAAAGAAAATTTCTTGAAGACGTATAATTCATTTCTAAACTTATGTATGAGATGCAAAGGTGATGTTACGCAATCGAATAAATGATATCATCAATTCAAACACAAAAACAAAATTTAAAAAAAAATGTGTTCTCTTTGTATCTAGTCGCACTATCTAAAGGCTTCAGAGATTCTGAGCAAAACTATTGCTCACTGCTACAAAGTCCTCAAAACTCTTAAGTACTGTAAATCACTTTTTATTCGCGAGAACTTTATTTTGGCGTAATTACGCGAGACGATATGCTCGCGAAAATTTCATTCTCGCGTATGATAGAATTCCTTAAGATTATATAGAACAACGAACACAATTCGTGAAAATTTTGTCTCACTGATAAAGAGTCGATGACAATCTCGCGAAAATAAGGTGTCGCGAAAATTAAGTGATCTACAGTATTAAATTCATAAGGCAAAACTGTGATATTCAGTTTTTATAACATACTTTTTTCGACAAGGCTGGACAAAATTTGTTTGAACGTACCGATATTTAACAAGGACAACCCTGCCTCCTTATAAATTTTATCATACTATGAATGGTGAAATCACATTATATTATGATGACCATTGTTCCTACTTGACATACCTGAACAAGCTTGGCTGTAACATTTTCGAAACTCCACACATGATGTTTCGTGAAGATAGTGGACAGTGTGCTCATGATTGGCGTGGTCAGTGTGCTCATGATGGTGGTCAGTGTGCTCATGATTGGAGTGGTCAGTGTGCTCATGATGATAGTCAGTGTGCTCATGATCGGGGTGGTCAGTGTGCTCATGATTAGGATGATCAGTGTGCTCATGATGATGGTCAGTGTGCTCATGATCGGGGTGGTCAGTGTGCTCATGATGATAGTCAGTGTGCTCATGATGATAGTCGGTGTGTTCATGATGGGGGTGGTCAGTGTGCTCATGATGATAGTCAGTGTGCTCATGATGATAGTCAGTGTGCTCATGATTAGGATGGTCAGTGTGCTCATGATGATAGTCAGTGTGCCCATGTTGCTGGGAGGGGTCAATGTGCTGATACTGATGACATTGTTCTTCAGTATGGCATCCATGCATATTTCTTTTCCGAACACCTTCCCCACAAGTCACACTGCAGGGTCCCCAATGTTCCCACTCCGCAGAACATTCTGAATATCGGGTTATTTCATAAAAGGAAGCATGAAAAAATAAAATGAAATTGCATTTATACATATCAAATGATAAATTTTGCAAATAAATTAAATGTCTACATCAGAGTTCATAACTCCTCCTCCATTATTACATTATACATGTATATATGAGATGATGTCCGTAAACTTTATTCCGAGTTCACTCAAAAAGTACATGTAATAGTTGTAAATTAATTTTTTTGTCTAGTTTCCTTTTCGATAAACAGTCGTGTGTAAAAAATATGTATATTCCATACTTTAAAACCACGAAAATTAAACCCCCACGGAAATTATAGTGAGTTCACAGTACCCAAACAAAGTCTTTGAATATGACTATAATAAATACTACCTGATATCAAATCCAATGCCTAATTTATTTTGATTTTAAGTGTACGAGCCTCATTTGTTTTTCACTTGTCGGCAGATAATTCTAATAGGATATCATATAAGGATTGTTAACTTTGATTGAACTAGGAGAATCAAGGTAATATCAAGTAATTGATTCCTGAATTCGCATAATGTCACAGGAATATACACTACTATACCTTTCAGACATGAGATGCAAATTAAAAAAGTCAGGAATCTCAGAAAGAAATTGTAATCCATGGAGAATTAGTATATGAAAAGGTCACGAAAAACGTTCTTATCATCCTCAATCCAAATGTGAAAGAATCCACGGTCATTTGGGAGAGTTTTAGGATAGGCAATTTTATCTGCATAATTTATACAAACTCCAGTAATAGCTGTATTCTTAGACTAAACTCAAAATCATATTTTATTGTTGTATGTACCAATGTATATAAAGGACATAGCATCAATATTAAATCACTCTTTGCCAATAATATGTTCTACCTCGAGCTCACTGATATCAAACTAAAAAAAAATGAATTTCCTTTACCGATATCATAAGATTTTATCCCTGCATGGATTCAATTAATAGTACTTAATCTGATAAAATGAACTTCTGGAAACAATTTACAATTGATATATCTAATACATGTATGATTTATTGAACCTTTTTTTAAATCTCAAGTTATACAGTATGCATTAAATGATATCAAGTTCAATCGTGACATTTT
>NW_026932121.1:0-51833 GCF_032062105.1 Saccostrea cuccullata | reverse complement strand
TCTGGTCACCCTACTGTTGTCCCCTACTGATGTGTACTTAAACGTTAAATGGAATAAAATCATAGGGGAGACCTCAGGTCACCTAACGTAATCCATAAATGTTATACGCTTATATATCATATATCGCATAAAATTGCAGTTAATGTTGCTCAGCACCCACCCTCCATCCCCTCTATCTTTTCTTATACCCATCAGATGGTTATTCCTTTTAAAAAGTTGTTTGTTTTACACTTTAAAGGCTTCACAGTATTACGATTTATTCTATTTTCACTTTACGTATGCAACGCACTACATTTTGTAGCGGAGTAAACAGGCCCGATAGTCGTGAACTGAGCAGGGGACCTCAGGGCCTAGTTCAGCGTACGTTTTATCCTTCTGCCCATGTTCAATCTAAAACCGGAAGTACGAGTTCGTAAATTTGAAATCTCGATCCCGACTCAAATTTGACATCGGAAAGAAAAAAATTTGTTTTTCTCAATTTTATTTTTTTTCTGAAAATTCAAAAACTTGAGCGGCGGGTTTGTAAACCTAAAAATAAAAAAATGCTGGCCTAAACCCTAATCTATGTTAATTTGTTCTCAACTTATATTCATATCAGATGTATTTAAAAAAAAGATTAAAGCAACATTTTTTAAGTAAATAGCGGAGTAGACCCCGTAAGATTGATTAAAATGTGTAAGTCAATTATAAGTTTGTTACACAGGAAGTATTTGGAGAAGTCTTCTCGACTGAAAAAAGTCATGCTTATAATTTTGAGGAAACATTTCTGAGTGCTCTCATAATCTTAGTTCTTTCAAACAAATCATATGCTGCATATCTAAGAGCTTAAAATTTATCAGAATATCTTGGGACGTAATTGTTGGCCATGTGTTGTAAAAGGAAAATAAGTATTTAAAACTACGGATTATACAAGAAGGGTGTAGATGAATTACAAATAGAAAAACTTAGTCTTAGTATATTTGGTTGACAATTTTAGGTATCCACTTGATCTTGGTATATGTATGTCATTATGAACACTTCGCCACTTCACCAGACTGTACTTTACACCCTTTACGAATCTGAGAGTATTGTTTATTCAAATAAAAAAAATTGTGTTATCAAATTCACTTAAGATTTCTTTCAAGAATATTGTTTTCCAACTTTGACACATATTATAACTGAAGATCAGTCATCTTTCCAAATTCCAAGTTTGTTGCCATCAGGAATATCTCTTATGTGGCTACTTGCAAGCAAACTATAATTTGATAGATATCAGCATATGTTGAAAAATTTTATCCCCTCCTCTATCTCTACCCGTCTCTTTTCTATATGTTTTATCGTTAGGATAAAATCAAGGGTTAGCACTAACAACTATAATTTGTTTAATATTATATCATGTGGCACGTCAAATCTTGAAATCTTCAATGTTTTTTATTCAAACTGAACTAAAAATACTCTTATTCAATAAAATGTGATTAAACATTACATGATGACCTTAGATGTCTCAGTACATAAAAAGCAAGAGTCATGATGAAATATCAGCTGATTTTTTTTTCTAAATTTATGCAGGTTTACTTATAAAACTAGAAAAGATTCAAACATCAAGCAATCAAAACATTTGGAAGTATATCAAAAGTAGAAAAAAGCAAGAGTGAAGCTGCTTATTTAAAACTGACGCCCACTCGATGTTGAATATTACAGACTAATGACTTTTTTTTTAAATTTTGGTATCAAAGATCATACAGTAATTGGATTTTTATATAATAAGAAGATACTGTATGAGCTTCAATAAGGGTTTCCGTGATGGGAAGGTCGTTGGTTTGGGTCACGGCCGCGACTTTCCAAAGTCGATGAAAAATTAAGCAACATTTTACCAGGCATTCGGCACTTGAAGTGAAACTTGTGGCTTCTCTAATTAAGGCCTTAAAAACTGAGGCCCAGTGCCTCAATAGGCACTAGTACGAAAATGAGTCCTCACTGCGGAATTGTCTTGAGCACCTAGTAAAGGTTTTAATTTGAAGACCTTCACCGGTATACTTATATGTAGAATGATAAATTTTCTAAGGGGTCGTAAAACAACAATCAATCGATTGTTCTATCAGTCAGGGTTTTAATATTAATTTTACATTAGCAAATGTTTATTATCCTCTCCGCTCCTCTTGAAAAGCCGGAGGATATATAGTGATCTGGATGTCCGTCCGTCTATACTTACGTCAATCTGTCTGTTACGCTTTGGGTAACCCATCTCTTATCTTCTTTTTCCACTGAATTATTTCTAAAAAGAACCCAAACTTTCACATAATCTTTCTTACAATTGTAATTGCGCACCTGTCTTTTCACTTTCTAATCCGAAACATATCTTGGGGTTCGCATGGCAAAATATGGATACTACCATTCTTCCAATAACATTGAAGGCTACCTATCTCTTATTCGCAACTCCTCTTATACGACTAAGTTAAATTTAATGCTATGTGGCAACGCACTTTGAAAAAATTACGCACTTTGAAAAAATTTTTCAAAGTGCGTTAATTTTTGGGACCAGGTTAACGCACTTTGAAAAAAAAATTTTTTTTTCAAAGTGCGTTAATATCGACCATATTAACGCACTTTGAAAAAAAATTCTGCATGGCTTAGTCAATATTCCGACAAATCTCAGGTATGATAAATTATCATTTGAACCTGATTTGATACTTTTTGTCCCCTGCTTGAAAAGTGGGGGATATTAATTTGGGTCTATCTGTCCGTCCGTCCGTCTAGCTGTCCGTCCATCCGTCTTTCTGTAACGCTTTCGTTTCCACACGATATCTCGACAACCCTTTGAGCTTTTGCAATGAAATTTAACATAACAGAATCCTTGTGGCCTTAGGAAGACCCCTTTTGAATTTGGGGTCAAAAGGTCAAGATTCAAGGGCGTAAAGAACTACGAAGGATAGTATTATTCTTCCGCCTATCTCTAAGTCAATTCTCAAAAGTTAACATATTGGAATGATTCTCAAAATTTTTATAGATATTCATATGAATTTTCATAAAACTTTACTTATTTGGGATACCAAAGAGAGATAACTCTATAATTTTGGCAAAACTTGTGTTTTTCACTATAGAAATCAACGGAAAACTGAAAATATTTTTAAAACATCTCCCCCCCCCCCCCCGCGAAACAAAAAATCCTTGTTACAGGTAATATGGACTGTTATTTAACAAAGTCGTACCAAAGCTTTTTGTGTTTCACCGCGGAGGGTCGGGGACATGTGTTTATAGACAAAACACTAAAAAAAAATGCTTATTTTCACCAATTTTAAAGCTATTTAAAACTAAATAATTGCATTTTATTAATTTATATATGCTTTATTTATTTGCGTAAAACATGAGAAAAGGTATTAGATACATGTTATCATATTTATGATTATTTCGAAATATGGCGATTCTTGAAAGTTCATCACTATATCCCATCATACGTTGCGAGGGGATAATACTGTTGTCTATTTCTAAAATATAAGTCTAATTCCTTTTGTTTCATGAAAAATTTTTCAAAGTGCGTTAAATGTTTACATGGTGTAAAATTATGATGTACAGTCTTAACGCACTTTGAAAAAATTTTTCAAAGTGCGTTGATTTTGTCCCAAATTCAACGCACTTTGAAAAAATTTTTCAAAGTGCGTTAACCTGGTCCCAAAAATTAACGCACTTTGAAAAATTTTTTCAAAGTGCGTAATTTTTCAAAGTGCGTTGTAACAATGCTATTTTCACAGATTCTTTATTACATAATGCCATTGAACACTTTTATTTTATATTTTGATCTGACACTTATTTAAAGTCTCCAAAAGCAAGAGATGGACTTCACCAATATAATTATATTTGAGTTGGGGGTGACATTTAAGTAGGTAAGTGCTCACAGTACCTCTAGTTCTTCTTGTTTCAATGCTCTATTATGATAAGTCAAACTATCGAATAAACCAGAAATATATTCTCCTTTAGATGTTTCTCTTATCAGAGAGGCGTTCAACCTTAAGCTAATTAAGTGTTGTAATATTCAAAATACTTCCTCGTCGAAGTACATATATACACAAAAAGTTAAGGAAAATGATTTCATTTTGATTTTTGGATACTTTGAAAGATGCATACATTTAGTCAACATAAACATACTTTTTTATTTGAAAGATGATTCCGACTTTAGTTCTCTGTGTCCTGTTTTACAAACCCGTGACTGGATTCTGTCCTGAGCCGTGTTACTGTGCAAATTATTATGGGCCTTATACTGGGATATTTATAAACTGCTCTAGCAAAGCATTAACAGAGATACCTGCCAACTTCCCAAAAGACACTTGTCAACTGTAAGTAAATAAAAGTAAGCATGTCTTCAGATTTAGCTATACTGTGGGGATTTTAAGATGTTCGTATCGACTTAATATTAAACGATTGGAAAGGAATGCATAATCAGTAAATTAAATATTATTTAAGAAATAAGGTATCATTTTTAAACATCTATCGGGCTATAAATACGGGTCGGTCACGAGATTAAATTCCATAAAGCCCGAAGGGCTTTATGGTGAATTTAATCTCGTACCGACCCGTATTTATAGCCGGATAGATGTTTAAAAATGATACCTTATTACTTATATTTACATTTGTGACTAATTCATACTTTATATTTGCCTAATTGTGACTTTTAACGTGTGAAATGCATTATTTTTTCAAACCCAACGGCATGTATATAATTCACTGAACGCGCGTCGACCCTTTATTACGTCACTAAGAAATTACGTCAAACGATTATCCATACGCACATCTATGACCTCTTGACCCCATACCTGTATTTATACAGTTATAGATACGCATTCCTTTCAGTAGTGTTATATAAAGGAAAACATTTGCAAATGTAAATATAAAGAAATGGTTAACGTTTATTTCTCCTAAGTTTATATCATTTTTTCGCTGTGGTCTGCTGTGCGTTAAAATGTAAACATTTTCAGATTCTTCTATATAGCCCCTGAACCGATCCAGCCACTTTTGGCATAGACTGCTATAGGCGAAGGAGAGTAACATTGTAAAATTGAAGGGTCCACTGGGTTTAAGGGGTGGGTCTAAAATTTTAAAAAAATCTTCTTTACACCTGCACATTTAGCAGTAAATCTCTTGACATCATTGCGAAATTTTGCATCAAGACATCTTCCAAAAACTTTGAAATTCATGGCCCAGGTTAGGGGTTCCGGTGCTAAGACACGGCTCTGATGGTTCTATATTGCAATTGAATTAACTATTTGAAAATCTTCCCCTCTGCTCCTGTGTATTAAGCAAACAAACTAAATACAAAGTTATGAAGAGCAAGGGTTTCATGGTCCTTGGTATAATATAGGTTTGGCATACCTACACGTTAAGAAGAGAAGTAATTCGAAAAGCAAGTGGTGCATTTTGGCTTTGTCAATATTGACAGCATCTATTGTAATTGAAATTGCTCAAAATTGTTCGCTCAATTTTACATAAAATGTATTATGTCACAGCTGCTGACTCCTCCGAAATAAAAATTTTCATTCATGTATTCATGTACTTTTCAGTTGGGACATCTATTATACGCATATAAATAGACATGAGCTTTGAAAAATGCAGAATTTAACAACATATATTTTTACATTAATGGTGAAAAATATATTTTGAAAGTCTTGATATGTAGAAATATTATTTGGTGCTATATTCATGTATATATATACTTCTCATAAGTTGACTCACTGGAAAAATGCATATGTAAGAGAAAAAATCGTTTCTAATAAACTTTGCATTTTTTTCTATTCCACACCTGTAATCTTGACTTCATAATATATCATACACTTTTTGAAAACAGCATTCCCATCCACTACGTATATCTCACATTAATAAATAATACACAACATTCCAAACAGCTGAAATTGTTGAGACCCTTTTTTTCAACGACTGTAAGGTAAAAGAAAAAAAGTAAAGTTTGTGTTAAATTTAAACTTATAAAACTCAATAAAATAAGTAAAATTAGTATATTCACTAAGTTTGTTGTGTTTTGTCAGCTGCAAACTTGTAATCATGTACACTCAATAAACTAGTTGCAGAAGACCTTTTAAATTATCTTAATTAATAGAAATAAAAAAGCCTATCTTAACATTAATGAATGCGTGTGATTTTTGTCTTAACTTATTTTAGATACCTTTCTGGCAACAACATATCTACGATTCAGGGAAATGCTTTTAATGGTCTGTCAAATATTCGGGACCTGTAAGTATATCTATGCCCTCCATTTATCTTATGCTAGACAAATGCCTGTATTGTAAAGAATGTGTGAATTGTAAAGAATATATATATATATATATATATATGTAAGACTCCAAGGTCCGATGGTGACGCCAAAGTCCGATGGTCTCGCCAAACCCCGATGGCTCGTTGTCTTAATGGACGCCAAAGTCCGATGGTCATGCCAAAGGCCGATGGCTCGTTTCCTATGAGACGCGCGACGCTAAAGTACGATTGTCTGACACGCCAAAGTCCGACGGTGCGGAGGAACAATTAACGTTTATGACATCATAATAATCCGACGTCATGACGTTGTTCTGCATTCAAAATCCGTTGATTCAGTATTCTTCACGCATACATTTTTACTGATATTGGTTTTTGGTTTCGCCCAACAGAGGTAAATTAGGGTTAGTTCTCGTACACCATTCGGGTGATAAGGGTTAGTCCTTGAACACTAATGTGTTTCTTCGAACCTACCCGGGAGATTTTAGGGTTAGTCCTCGCACACTATTGGACTGATTTAGATTAGTCCTGCACCCATCTATGATGTCAAGGTTAGAGTTGATACTCATTGCTCCACTGACAAGTCTTAGTTTCGCACCTATATCCAGAAGACGAGAGTTAGTCTCTGTATTTATTATATTTTGCATTTATTTATTGGCATGGCGTGGCATCGCATTTTAGCGCAGTAGTACTATGACGTCATAAACGTAAATTGATTTCTGCGCCATCGGATTTTGGCGTGTCAAACTATCGAGATTTGGCGCAGAACATCGGACTTTGGCGAGACCATTGGACTTTGGAGTCCCATCGCACTTTGGAGTCCTCTCTCTCTCTCTCTCTCTCTCTCTCTCTCTCTCTCTCTAAACGATATATAAATATATAACAAAAAGTCTCTCTCTCTCTCTCTCTCTATATATATATATATATATATATATATATATATATATATATATATATATATATAAAACATTTTTGAATAAGGTTTCCTATTATATCACAAATGTAATAAAGTTCGCTATAAACCCTGAAAAATGCCGAGTCACGCCGGAAACAGTTATGTCACCCACGACAGAAACAGTTATGTCATCCTTTCGATCACATTCACGTGTTTTTACGTTAGGCATTTTAGTTCGGGATCGAGATGTTATGACGTCGGTTGCAAAGCAAGAGTAAACAACACAGCGTATTTCTAAAACGTCAAGAAGGCATTTTTGGATGATTGTGTACATTTTAACGATTTTGAATGATTTTAAATTTTCTTTTGATTTTAAAAATGTCATATAACATATACCACATGGCTTCTCGCGCGACTATACCAGAATATTTGACCCGAGGTGACAGGAAAGCCCTGGAGTGTTATGTCACCCGATGATGCCGAAGGTATAATATATACTTACAGGGGTGGCGGAATCCAATTGTCATTGGATTCTCGTTGAGAAAATTGAAATTTCCTCAACGACAGAGTGATATAAGTTATTTCATTATTGTTTTAATTGATATTTCGAAAATCTGCTATTAAAATTATCATCTCTTATATGTAAAGTAACTTTGTCGTACATGCACTATTTATTGTTGTCTAAAATACAAAGGCGTCAACTGAATAAGTTCGTTGTCGCCATATGTTTTATAAATTAGTAATGTTCTTTAATTAAGAATCTAAATTGATTACGAGATTGATACTAACAGAGATGAAAATCAAACCAAAGGTAAGCAAATATATTTTGAAGATTAAAGTTGAAAATCAGAAGATTGCCACACTATGTAACCAAAGAACCATCGCGCATTTGATAGGCATTTCGCCTACTTTAATAGTGATTTCTAAAGTAAATTGTTTAACCAACAGTTTGTCATACAATCTTAGTTTATATATTTACAAACCAAATCATACTAAACTGATATTTAAATCTTAATAATTCCATCATAAGATAACTATAAAAATCATACAGTCTGCATAGAATGTATAGTAAATATTGATGTATCAACCTCAACGATGACAAACAGTTGCCAAAGACCATCCTTAACCGAAAAAAAAAAAATCTGAATAATATTATTTAGATAAAACTGCACTTCATTGCATTAAGATAATTTGAGTTAAAGGTGGTCTTCATATTGAAAAAGATGAAAATATGAATCCAATTTTTTTTCTCATGAAAAATATGGAGAAAACGAATATTAATCAAGCTGAAAAGTTCATTAAACAATAAAAATGCGAACAGAACAAACCTCCAAAATAGAAACCAATTGGCATACTTGGGAATGCATTTAATTGTCTACAAAGACTATTGATTCTGTAAGTACAGAATTTCTAACGTAGGTTACTGCACATGAATCATTTAAACCAATCTTTTATCACTGTTTAGAATTCGGAAATCCCTCATTTGAGTTCTTCATGTTATGAATGAATTCCCATATTCGAAATGATCTTTCAGACATTAATATGGGAACAGTCTAACTCATCAATTAAAAAGGGCATTGCCACAGTTTCATCTAAAAATATTAAATTCCCCATTTTTAAATACTTAACAAAGATATTTTTAATAATCATGAAAAAGTTGACTTTGTCGAGTAATAGAGATAGATCTTTAGCTCCAAACCATCGTTATGTAAAACAAAGTCCATGTCATGTGTTTGTATACATAGGCGAGATATATACTACTAGGTGTTCGTTTAAGGTGGAATGCCACACCAATTTTTTATTTTATAGATCTTTGAGTCTTCCTTTTTAAACAATGTTTCAGCACTGAAAGGTCGATATTAGCTCTTAATTATTTCAGATTAATTTTTGTGTATTTTTTTAAAGAAAATGAAAAAAAAATATTTACATCAAAATAATTTGCTTTCTTGTAAAATTTTTGCTGTAAATGAATGCATCACATGAATACCTAAGAAAATATGTAAAGAAAGTCTGGTTAGACTTTTTAATTTTTTTTAAAAAATTATTTTATGAAAATAAAACACATTTTTTGTGAATATTTTTTAAACCTATGGTTAAAAACACCATAAAACTAGTCACAACTAAGGACAACATGTTTGTCAATCATATTTTTAAAAGAAATTGAAACGAAATTGAGAAATTTTAGTGAAATTATTTTTTTTAATATTTGGACCTAACCCGATAAAAAATAAACTGATCCCGATCAAAATTAACACAAAATGAATAAAATGCTATTTTATTGCCTCTTCATATATTCACAATGAAGAAATCTATTTTATTGTCAGGTTCTATAATGTTTTAACCCTTATAACACCTAATCAGACTAGTGTTCTTAGGAAAATGTTATTTATTTCCAATAATTGTACAATTTTGGTCGGGATCGGTTTAATTATGATCGGGATTGGCCAAAAAAAAAAAAAATAATAATTTCTCTAAAATTTGGCTATTTCGTTTCAATTTCTTTTATAAATATGACTCATGAACATGTTCTCCCCAGTTGTGGCTGGTTTTAAGAAGATTTTAACCACAAGTTTAAAAAATATTCACAAATTATGTGTTTTATTTTCATAAATAATTTTTTTTAAAAAAAATTTAAAATCTATACCAGACTTTCTTTACATATTTTATTAGGTATTCATGTGATGCATTCAATCACAGCAAAAATTTTACAAGAAAGCATCTAATTTGGATGTAATTAATTTTTTTCGTTTTCTTTGAAAAAATACAAAAAAATTCATATAAAATAATGAAGAGCTAATGTCGGCCTTTCAATGCTGAAACCATTGTTTAAAAAGGATGACTCAAAGATCTATAAAATAAAAAGTTGGTGTGGCATTCCTCCTTAAAGCCAATTTTTCCTATACAAATTCATTCTTAATACCATAAGACAGTTTCCAGCTATTTGAAAAACCTCGCTTTGTTATAAACATGATGTTTTTATGTAAACAAAATTAAGGCACAATCCCTGCTAACATTATGAAGAATTTAAAGTTATGTATCTCCTTTGTAAGTCAACATATGATGTTAAGATTTTTGCTGATCATTAGATTTGACTTAGTTAGAAATTAAAAACGTAATAATTGATAAAAAAAGATCTGTTGAGACTGTGTCCATGTCCTTTAAGGTAATGTTTTGATTTGATATATAACATGCAATAAAAACCCGTGAATTGACTATAGTTCTTTAGGATAGGAATTCCGATAGAGAGACAGATAAGTAGACGTATGTGGCAACGCACTTTAGAAAAAATTACGCACTTTGAAAAAAAAATTTCAAAGTGCCTTAAAATTGGGGCAAAATCAACGCACTTTGAAAAACATTTTCATAGTGCGTAAAATTTTGGACACACTCAACGCACTTTGAAAAATTTCTTCAAAGTGCGTTAAGAGTGTATATAAACATTTTGTACCATGGGGACATTTAACGCACTTTGAAAAAAAAATGTGTATATAACAAAAAAGAATTAGACTTAGATTTTGGTAAATTGGTGAAACAATTTGTAATTATTATATCTTTCGAAAAACGTCTTTAATTTACATGCACTCATTTAACCTCATTAAAAACAAGGAGAAGACGAGTAGAAGGTCTCTAAGCCCAACTTTTGTTTTCCTACACATAGTACATAGACGTCGCGATCGGTAGCAAATTAAAAGTGGGCACCCCCCTCCACTGTTTTTGCACGTGCTCCTGTGTAAAAAAAAATAAGCGTTTAAAGGTATTGTTTTTAATACCTAAAAATTAAGAGCATGTGGTCAGGAAAGAAATGTCAAAGTTTTGAAAAATTTTTCAAAGTGCGTAATTTTTCAAATTGCGTTGTAACAGACGTAGCATATTTTGAAAACTACGATGCTCTTCGAAAGATGCGACGGACGCGATTCTACGGCGATCTCATGGCGTTTCCAAGGAGATCTCTTGGCGATTGACTGCGATTGACTGCGCTTACGAGGAGTTTTCACCTCTTGTTCACGGCGTTTTATACTCATTGATATATATTCAGAAAGAATGTAAAACATTTTTGTTTAAAGATTCAAGTTTCACGATGAAAAGACTTCTAATCATGCCAGGAAATTTTCTCAATAATTAAAAATGTTCTATTTAAATAATTAAGTACTAAATTATAAATAGTTCTATGATTAAATTCCTTTATCAATTTTATCGGTTCAGATGTGTTGTAAGATTTTCTTTGGTTTTATTATGAATGTAAAAAAAAACACTCTGAAAAGTTTTCTACAAAATTTAAGTGAAACAACAGAACAAGTTCTGTTGTAATTTTCTCTTCCATTTTTTTCACTTATTAATAGATGCACTTAGTGCAACATATACGTTGGAATTATTGCTGATCAAAATATGATCTCATTGCTCTTGTTTTATGAGCTGGCTGACAACGTTAAAACAACGCCGTGAAAACACATTGTGATCGCTTACGGACGCTGTAGAAACGCCATGGGATCGCAGTGATAACTCCGTGCTATCGACGTGTAATCGCAGTCGAAAAAATCACAAGACGATAAATCTCATTAGAAGCGCCGTAAAAACGCGATAGAAACGCAGTGACATCTCCTCGGACTCCGCGACATCTCCGTGGAAGCGCAGTCTACTATCACTGCGTTCGTGTCGCGATCATGTGCGTCTTCACGGCGTTGTACCAAGTTGTTGGAGATCTCACCGCACTGTTACGTCAATCATACTACGTTTCTGCTGCGTTCTTATTAGACCGCGATCACATGGCGCGTACTTTGGCGTCCCCTGGCGTTCTAGGAGACCGTACGCGACCATACGGCGTTCAGTGGAGATCTCGCCGCGTTGTCACGGCGCTGTAGGAGACTCTACCGAAATCACCTCGGTGTTTTGCATTTTTTGAGAATGCCGTGCAGTCGCCGTAGGGACGAAGTCCCGGTGTGACAGGGGTTTAACTAAGATAGAATAATATTGTATTTCTAAGACCGCCTGTCTAGCTTTCTGTAAACATTCTTATTTCAAATTCTACTCCTCCTACAGTTTGGGTCTAGTTTGGCAGGCACACAAGTAGACTACACTAAGATACATAATTCTGTGTATGGGTCTTTGATTTCGATAAAAGGTGTTGCCGTGGTTACTTAAAATAGAAAATTATGTGAAATACATTTAAAATGCTACTCCTCCCACAGTTTTGGTCTGATTTCAATATATCTTGGCAGAAAAGTAGACTACACTAAAATACATAATTCTGTGTATCGGTTTTTGATTTCGATGAACGGTGTTTCCGTGGTTAGTAAAAATAAAATTTCTGTCAACTATCTCCTCCTAGTTCTGTAAAATTTTATTAAATGCTTACGTACAAGTGTTGTCTTATTGCAATCTTGCCATAAAAAGAGACTAGATCATGGATCTTTATTTTCTTTATTGCTTTTGTGAAGTTTTATATATTAACTGCTACTTTTCTCTTCCTAGATTATAAGTGAAAACAAGTAGAGCTTCAGTCTCGACAGAAACTTTTGGGTCCCATTGTCCTGTCAAAAATTATATTGAAAATTTCTGGTGAAGGATTTCCCCACCTACATATTACCTACCTATTACCTACCGACCCGCAAAGAAGAAAGTACGGTATGAACAAAAATCCGCCCAGTCCCAAAATCTTATTAAATTGTTCTAGAAACATGTCGAGAGTGACCATTTCCTATGTCATTTTAATTTTTGTTATAATCTCAAACCATTTCTTCAAGAGACCTCTTCAAATATAGGTAGTTTTCGTAAGAAAATAACGCTATGATGTTATGACGTCGTCAACTTGGCGTTATCGAATTTCAACGTTTTAACGTTTCAACTTTTTAATCCCGATACAGGGCCAAAAAAGAAAATAATTTTGAAGTAAAAAAAATTATAGCTTACTCATCTGTTCCATTTATGAACTACTCTTAAAATGTGGAGCGAGTTCGCTGAATATAAAAATTAATTTTCTTTACTGGAAATATTGTTGGTCATTGATTTTGCTACTTTTTGCGAGAAAAACGATTCATCAAGAAAGTCAATGGAACATTTATAGCTTGAATTAGTCTATAATTCCAATTTTTTGCTCACGGTGAAATCTTCAAGTTCCGAAGAACAATATATCTTTCTTTTATTCACTTTGATTTTGTGTGTGTGAGGGAGGATGTGTGTGTGTGTACAGTATAAGTTTGTAAATAGAAAATAAACACGAGGACATACACCAGAGATATACGACATTATTTGTGTATTATTTTGATGGTTCTAAATGAAGACGGCTATCTTAATTTGACTTTTGTTGATAACATGTATATATAAATTGACCTAAGACAATTTTCAGTTTCGGCTTTTTTCTTTATGAGAAAACACATGTATGTATACATACAAGAACATTTTTTTACTATATATACAAAAAAAGAACATCAGGATATTCAAACACGAAAATCTTATTTCGTTTGTGAGAGGGATGTGTGTGTGTGGGTGGGGGGGGGGGGTGGGGGGGGTGTTTAGATTCGAACTCCAGCACCAAAGTTTTTTTCCGAACACCAACACTTTCCCCAATTATTTAAGCCTGTACTGCAACATGTCTGTGGAAAGTGGGGAGGGGGCTTAACCTACGCAGCAGTGTCCAATGTCTTTACTAAGTCTATCTTTGGGGAAAAAAAAGTGGGGCCCGCCCGGTTCCGACGCCTATATGGATCTCTTTAAAAGTATGCAAAACATTCAAAAGAGTCTTTTTTATTAAATAATTAGCATTGTAAATTCCCCCTCTGATAAGTTGTGTGAAATCATTAATCCACCCTTTATATGACATATGACATTGACATTTCAGCATTATTGAATCACATGTTATGCACATACTTTAATTGCAGACTTATGAGTCATCATGTTTATTAACTGCAGATCTGTAGCTCTCCGAAAAATATATATTGATAGACCAGAGAGCTACAGTGCCACCCATCGAAAAAACTGTATATTTATTGCGCAAAAAAAAAGTGCGCTCGGTTCTTGATTAATTCTTCCAAATTCTTACCTCAATTGCAAAAAAGGGAAGATTTCAAAAAATTCCTCTCTCCTCTATCAAGTTCTCTCGTAGTTGACATCTGAACGACGAATATCGGTCCGAATTATCTTTGAAACCAAAATGAAAGTATTACGTAATAAGCGAAATGTTCGATGATTATCAGGGTCAGGAGGACTATTAACAACAATTATGAGGAATATTTTGTTGTCGAAAGAGTAAAAGAATATGCTAAGAACACACGGTTAGTAATATTTTGAGATTACAGTTTTAAAAACATGGAGAAATAAATTGACAACTGAGCGCACTTTTTGGTGCGCAATAAATATACAGTTTTTCAATGGGTGGCACTGTAGCTCTCCGGTCTATCAATATATATTTTTTCGGAGAGCTACAGATCTGCAGCTACAAGTTTATAAAATGCAAGTATATCTAATCTTGCAATTGGTATTTTTAACAACTTGCGTTAAATTTTTATTTCAGATCTTTGTTATGCTCCGAAATTTGGAGCAAAAACGACATCTAATTTTAATCAGATTCCCTTGATGGCAAATAAGGGCGGTCTTCGCACGAAAAATTCGCAAGAGGTTAAACATCGATATATCATTAGTGCTTTATTATTAAAATGCGGGATATACATTCTTCCGAGTTATATAACACTTGTAAATAAATCTCTTTTTTGTATAATTCTGATTTGAAACATAAGTTGTCATTTTAATTTGGATTAATTGAGGATGTAAATTCAAACTAAATTTTTAAACAATATAAAGGATATCTGAGCTAAAAAAAAAAATACGCGATTAAGTGTAGATTAAGATGATACTTGCTATCTGCGTGCAAATTAATTTTTTTCAGGAATTTGAACTTTGATATTCCCAAGTTTCTGTGGGTTAAATTGACGTTAAACTGCATCTTATATTTTTTATCCGATCCGGAAATGAATGTATATATACATGTGTTATTGTTTTAAATCTCGAATATCTATGAAACCTGATTGATTTATATTATTGTGTAAATTACAGGAATTCAGATCTTTATTTAAAGCTACAAAAAAATAGAAAGATCTTTTTAATTTTATTTTGTCTGTACGCCATTTATGACTTTAAAACAAGGATTCTCAGGATTTAATGAATATGTTCTTTGCCAACACTGCATCTAAATCTAACATTTTTTCACAGCACTTATTTCAATGAATGTAAACATGAAAATATACCTTTACAAGATGATGATGAAAACTTTCTTAATGGATACGGGTTAATAATAACTAAGTTTATTAAACATTTACTTTTTTATATCAAAGGGAGCAGTGAGTCGGAAATGTGTTACAGCTCTTTTCCCCAGACACAAAAAAAAAATTGATGAAAATTGGGACTGATCAGAAGTGGCAATATATCAATAAGGGCCGCCACGCTTACCATTTTTTACTTTGCAAGGAACCGATAAAAATGACCCCCCCCATTTTTTTTTGCAATAATTTCATCGAATCCCTCTCATCCAAAATGCCCCCCCCCCCCCCAAAAAAAAGTGTTTGAATTTTCTTGTTAACTTACGTCGCTTCCTAACTCCGTCGTCTTTTGATGTTTCGGGATCCCTGACAGAAAATTAATTACAATCATTTTTACCAGGTGAAATATAGGCCTTTTTTCGTTAATTCATCGTGGGATATAAACATATCTTAAAATATAGACTGGTGCATTCAAAAGTTTATCGAGATCGCAAAATAAGCAACATATATAGAGCGTGAAATTAAATATAAACATTTTCAAATATATACATTTGTGGTATCTCTCCATTATATAAACATACAGAGAGAAAATATCTTCAATTCTGTATGAAGTTTGTCAGAGGTCAGAGGTCAATACGTGACCTAATCACACGGCGCAATAATATCTACAGGTACATAAATTATAAAATGACCTGCTCTAGTTGCTTTTCATGTATAAAAATGAATAAAATAAGCAAGTAAAATGATAATTATTTTATTTTAAATGTAAACAAATATTTCATACAGTTGTTGGGCTATCGATTCAACCTGTGTACATAGAGAAAACTAGGAGCCTAGCGTTTGTTTACATTTTTCTACACTTTTGTCAGCTGCACAGTCTCTAACGTTCATCCTTATTTTTTGGATAGACCTTTGGTTAAATTTTCATGATAAACTTTTATTCTATCTTTAAATTTTACTCACGATAAATATGTAAATCTGTTGGAAAATATCTTTGCAATCATGCCATGAACAGCTGCCAAACACCTCGGCGTTTTCGTAATTCAATGTAAAGCTGTCGCCAGTGTCTCCGTGTTTATCAGTGTTTTACGACAAGTGTGCCTTTAGTTACTGAAACCGTGGAATGTTTTTGATCAAAATGCAAATTAACTTGCTCGGACAAGTGTCTCAGTCCATCGGATCCATCCATCTCTTTCCAGCGACCGAAATTCCTCCAACTTTTTATCATCAAACTTCGGACGTGTTTCTTGTGTCTTTAAAGTTTTCAGCATCGATTATCATTTTTCACGAATAAAATATTCCCAGACAATAATCTGTTCACTGTTACTGATCACAAGTAGCCTTTCACAAAATATTCCCTTCGAAATAGATTCCTTAGCCTAATGAATTCGAAGCGTAACCGCCATGCAAGCCGATTTACACCTTGCGTCATTTTTCAAAATCTACGACGGGCGGTTAGTGCAATAATTTAAATTCGAAAATATTCAATTGTCTGTCTCAAATGTATATATAAGTAATAAATAACAAGTTTATAAACTTCAATGGGAATTGAAGTGGGTCGGTACGTGATCAAATCTTCTGAGAAGGCCTTCGGCCTTCACAGGATTTGATCACGTGACCGACCCACTTCAATTCCCAATATATACATTTGTGGTATCTTTCCATTATATAAACATACAGAGAGAAAATATCTTCAATTCTGTATGAAGTTTTTCGGAGGTCAGAGGTCAATACGTGACCTAATCACACGGCGCAATAATATCTACCGGTACATCAATATTAAATGACTTGCTCTACTTGTATAAAAATGAACAAAATAAGCAAGTAAAATAATGATTATTTTATTTACAATGTAAACAAGTATTTCATAGTTTTTTGGTTATCGATTTAACCTGTGTACATAGAGAAAATATACCCATAGAAACTAGATCTATAGTCTTTGTAAGTTTGTTTACAAGTTTTATGTCACTTTTGTCAGCTGCACAGTCTCTATCATTTAATCCTCATTTTTGGGGTAGACCTTAAGTTAAATCTTCATGATAAACTATATTTTTTCATTAAATTTTACTCACGATAAATGTGTAAATCTGTTGGAAAATATCAAAGCATCACAATCTCGTCACGAACAGCTGATAAACACCTCGGCGTTGTCGTAGTTCAATTGTAAGCTGTCGCCAGTGTCTCCGTGTTTACATCATAATTAGCCTATACATTTAGTTATTGTCAGAAATCGTAGATTGAATGTTTTTGATCAAATTTAATACTTGATTGCAAATTAACCGGCTCGATCAAGTTTTTCCATCCATCCATCCCTCACTTTCCAGCGACCGAAATTCCTCCAATTTTTTTATCAGCGATCTAGGCTACAGACGTGTTTCTTGTGTCTTTTCAGCATTGGTTATCAATTTTCACGAATAAAAATATCCCAGACAACAATCTTTTCACAAGTACTGATCACAAATAGCCTTTCACAAAATATTCCCTTCGAAATAGAATCCTTCGCCTGATGAATTCGAAGCGTAACCGCCAATCAAGCCGATTTACACCTTGTGTCATTTTTCAAAATCTACGACGTACAGTTAGTGCAGTAATTAATATTCGAAAATATTCAATTGTCTGTCTCAAATGTATATATAAGTAATAAATAACAAGTTTATAAACTTCAATGGGAATTGATAGTGGGTCGGTACGTGATCAAATCTTCTGAGAAGGCCTTCGGCCTTCACAGGATTTAATCACGTGACCTACCCACTTCAATTCCCATTGAAGTTTATAAACTTGTTATTTATTTCTTAATTGAAGTTTATAAACTTGTTATTTATTTCTTAAGTATCGTTTTTTATATTTTTAGTCTGGCCGCTGGAAGGATATATTATGTATCCGTATAGGCCTATTATCCGTATGTCGGTGCCGTATATATGTACGTATACATGTGCGTTTATATCAGAATGCAACCATGTATGGCCTTGGAATATTGATAAATATGAACAGATTTCACTAAGAATTATTTTGTTTTATATAGGCTAGTGTTTTGAATAAAAAAATAAAATATAAGAAATTCAAACGAGATCTATTGTGACGTCATCTTTGCGTTATTACGTAATTTATTCACATCTGCTGATGGTAGCTTTGAACTCTCTCATTTCCAAAATAAAATTATACCGTTGGCATAAAAAAAGAAGCCCGTTTTCTTCTTCTGTGCTAATTAATACGATTATTCAATTGATCTTTTTTTATTTAGCGTTTTCTTTGGCTCTTTATCCTTATCGGAAATATTTGTCAGATGCAAGTTAGGCCTACACATCACAGGGCCATCGTCATCTGCCTTATTATCGTTGCATATTTTCCAGTTTGTATGCTATTTTTTTGACAAATAGACTTACATGGAAAATAAATATATTGCCGATGCATGAAGTATTTCTTTATTAACATTTTTTTAATGAATTATGGTAATATAATTTCACATAAATAAAATAACTTTCAATCCGCCACCGGAAATAGTAATATAAAGTCAAAATAAACATACTGCACATTCCTCGAGCAAAATCTAATCCCTGTTTTCATACGTCTTTCATCAAAATGTTTTGAAATATATGTGTTTAATTTTGCTCGAGGAATGTGCAGTATGTCAATTTTAGAAATATCTGTTGAAAAAAGTGGAAAAAATAGCAATTTCCGGAAAAAACGGATCTTTAAACGTGGTGTATACGTTTAAATAACGGAGTGTGGAAATTTTGCTTTGCATATTTTAAAACTACCAATCTTCTAGTACATGTACATAGTTTTTATAATTTGGCAAACCTGTTTATTAAATTACAGAAAATACTGGGCCTCCGTATAATAACTAACGTACTTAATTCTTTTACCCTGACTCGAAAGAGGGCAGGCGAACATTATTTTAAAAATGGCTCAAAGGTTTTTTTCTTCCTCGAAAATAATAAAGAGTGACCATATAATCCATACCAAGAACCTTATTTTATTTTTTTCTACATTTACATTAGAGACCTAACCAGCAACAGAATAACTAGCATACAGGTGAATGCATTTAATGGGCTGTCAAGATTATGGCATCTGTAAGTATAGAAGTTCTAACTACTGTGAATCACTTAAAGATCTCTTTAATCACTGATTGAAAGAAAGACATTTCTCATTCAGGTTTTTCAGGTTATCGTTTTGATTCTTGTATTTTAGTTATCTTAAATGACATGGATATTCCAACATTATACGTCATCAATGTAGGTAGTGATTTGATTTAATATACAATGTATAACATATAAAATGAATGTTGTTCTTAATAAAGGGTTTCCGACTGTGTGATGACAAAATAGAGGTAGTGTAGTATGTACATTGAGATATGGCTACACGTTTCTTCTTTAATACATCTTTTATTGAAGGAGAAGTAAAAATTGTGAATCGTGACAAAGAGTTTTTTCTTTGATAAATCTCTACATTAAAGGAGAAATGAGAAATGTAAATCTTGACATACATGTAGAATAAATATTTCTTTTATAATTATCTACATTGAAGGAGAAATGAAAAATGTAAATACATGTAGTGACAAGGTATGCTTGTTTCTTTGATAAATATCTACATTGAATGAGAAATATATATATATAGATAAGTGACATAGCATGCTTATTTCTTCAATAAATCTTAATGTAAATGTAAATGTAATGTAAATGTAAGTGACATATTAAGATTATTTCTTTGATAGATATCTACATGGAAGGATAAATCCAAAATGTGATTAGTAACATAGTATGCGTAGTTCTTCGAAAAATTTCTAAATTGAAAGAGAAATGAGAAATGTTAATACCGATGACACATAGTATGCTTGTTTCTTTCATAAATCTCTACATTGAAGGAGAAAAGAGAAATGTAATAAGTGTGAAATAATATGCTTATTTCTTTAAAAAATCTGTGGTTTGCTTATAATCATAAGCATGATAAGCTTACATGTGCCAGTAATAAAGACTCTTCGTTACCAGGATTAATAGTTTGTTCAGTTTTAAGTAATTATTTCATAGTGAGGGATGCCATGTTGTTCTTCCTAAGGTAAAATAATAAAGGAAAAGGCTTTAATTTCAAATATTTAAATTTTTCTACGTGTATTTGTCCATTTATTTGCCACGAATTCTATTTTTGACAAAAAAAATATAAGAAATACAAATAATGTATTCCTTAAAAAGAAAAAAAAAACTAGCCGCCAAAAATGATTAACTTTTTAAAACAGATTACTTTGTCCTATACTAGAGATGAAAATTTAAGAAAATATACCTTATTTTCTGAGACAACAATGATAAAATGGTACACTGTACTTACTTCATCCGAAACAAACCTAACCATAGTCAGCGATAGACGTTAATAGTGCTATAAAAGTAAAAGACTTTATAGAATACGAATTTTGTAGTTTTAAGGATGAATTCTTCTGATCATTTTACCCCAAGTGGGTCTTCGTACTTAAACATGTCGTAAAATTTAAACAGTTAAACTGAAAACAATTCACAAAGGCCTAAGAAAGTCGACAATTGAAATTGACATGATCGAGAGGGGAAAAAGACGGGATCGCCCGTTTCAAAGCGACAGGAATGCCGAATGGTACCCCGTTAAAAGAGCCAACCGACAGAAATTTTAAAACATTAAAAAAATTGCCGATATCACAATTAGGCCTACATGTACAGGTACATTCTCGAAAGCGGCGCCCCAAACATGCCATCCAAGAGCGCCAAAGTGTGTGGACGACGTTCCAGTAGCAGTGAAAAAAGTGAAAATGTAGGTTTCCAGTGCTTTCAAACTTATTGAAAATAGCAATGTTTATGCATTAAAAATTCAAAAGTTTCAAAATACTTAGTATACTGTCACATCGCAAACTCATACATAGCATTAACATGTAACATTTATGTAACGTTAGGCCTAAGGGATCTCAAGATGCCTGCAGACGACAACATTCGTATAATATTTTATTGCAACTTTAGCTCTTAAGATATAATAAATTTCCTTTGATACTGTAAATGCAGAATATCTATCCCAAATTTATAGACATACCGTAAGAAAATAATAAGAAAACATCTATAATTTTAGCTGTTTACATTCGGTAAGAAACTATAGGTCGCATCATTCTATGGCGGTCTATGCGGGTTAAAAAATGGAATATTTCTGAAACACATATAGAAATTATTTGAGTCTAAACCACTGGCTTTGGTTCATAAAAAAAAAGTCAGATAGACCCAAATAATAATTTTACATTTTTTAACAATGATATTACCAGTAAATTATAATTTTTTTTCTCTAAAATTAACTTTTACAGGTTAGTCTTGTTTTCACAAAAACTTTAGAAGAGAGCAGGATTCTAGAACCACTAAAATCAGATGGAGAACCATGCAAATCAGATTGAGAAAGTGGGACTGGATATGACAGATCCCAGGGCCGGAGGCCACCATCCAACTCCATACACCAGGACCCAATCCGGAACCCGCAGGGCAAGAGAAAAAGAGGACATCCAACAAATTATAAATTAAGTTTTTATTTGTTAAATGATTACTTTTTGTTCAAAGAAAGCTTTTCTTAACAAAAATGCAAATATTACATGAAATTATCACACTAATTTTGAATATGTGGTGAATAAAACACATTCTTTGAAGCCTAAATGCCTTGATTTATTTTCATTAAATGCTGAAAAGAAATAGGGGGTGGACATATAAAAAATATCAAAACTTTCTTATATGTACAGTAACCCCTACTTTTCATGATATGAAAAGGAACCATATTACCTTAAGAAACTGTACAATAATTTTCTGAAAAAAGTTTAATTGTAGAAATGTTTTTTTCTTGTTTTTCAAGCAATTTTATAGGGAAAAAATTGCCTAAATTTGACACCGGTGAACAACATTCTTATGTACAAGTTCTTTAGTTGGTGTTTATTTGCTCCTATTTTGCTCAAAAATTAAATTTGCAATACTTCCAAGTAAATTTAAACCAACTTAAGTTTAAATTGATAGTATGTATAAGTTTATATGGTCTTACAGCGTTTTTAGTGAAATTTCCCGTGCTTTATTTTGGCCTATGTTGGAGGGGTTGAATCTCTCTTAGATGAACACTAACATACATTTTTCTTGTTTTTAAATTATTCCTTGGATATTACACTTTAAAAAAAAATGAGCTTGTGGAAAGTTTAATGCACTTTTTTTCCCCGGGTATCAGAAGAATACATCCTTAAATCTAATTTGATGCAAGGATCTTAAGACAGCATTTAAACACGTTTGGTTTTCGTTTCTTTCATGACCACATTTAACGATAGATGCCTGTCTCCAGTAGGTAATACACACCCCCCCCCCCCCCCCCCGTATTGATTAAAAAATACCAGAGTTTATGTTTTCATAGTCGTAAATATATATAAACCAAAAAATGAAATAGATTTGAAAATTCATAGAATCATTGGGGCATACAAAAAGCATGATGAATGTTTAGGAATTAAATCCACAATTATTATATTTACCATATCTTTTTGATTGAGAAAAGTGTTTGATAATTCTGCTTGTTTATTGAATTGTAGATCAAAGAACAAAGATTAGAATTCATGACAAAAAAAATGTTCTGACCTTTTCAAAATGTGTGAAGTCAAATAAAATCTCTCTTCCTATACATTGATATATATTTACTATATAAACCAAACAAGACATTTGTTTGATTGTTTCTTTTTCCTTTACATTTACATTAGATACCTATCTAACAACATAATAAGCAGTATACGGATGAATGCATTTAATGGTCTGTCAAATGTAACTCATCTGTAAGTATAAATTTACTTAAAGATCTCTTTTATCACCGCAAGCTGATTGAAACAAAAAATTCCTTATATTTAGAAATTTAAAAATTAGAAATGAAAATAGTGACATAGTATGCTTATTTCTTTGATAAATCCCTACACTGAACATGTTGAAGAAGAAATGTACATCGCGACATAGCTTGCTTATTTTCAAAAGCATAATAAGGTTAAAAAGACTCTTTTTACCCGGTTTTAAAGCTTAGTCAGTTAAACGTCTATTTCTTTCTACGATAAAATAACTAAGTACTTTAATTTTTGCAGGTATTTGTCCATTAATTTGCAATTAATAATAATAAAAAAATAGTTAAAAAAAATAAAAATAAAGTGTTCCTTCAAAGGATATTAAAAAAAAACTCTCTTTGATAGTTCTGCTTGTTTATTAAATTGGAGATCATAGCACACAAACTTATCTTCATTAAAAAAAATACAAAAGTAAGAATGGATGACACAAATATGTTCATACGACCTTTTCAAAATGTGTAGAGTCAAATAAAATAGTTTTTCTTTTCCTCTACATGAATAAATATTGACTATATAAACCGGATCAAGAACCTGATTGTATTGTTTTTCTCTACAATTAAATTAGGTACCTATCCAACAACAGCATTGCAAGTATACCGGTGAATGCATTTTATGTTTTGTCACGACTAATGCTTCTGTAAGTATAGAAGTTCTTACTTAAGGAGGATCTCTACACCTGTTAAATATAATTGATTTTTGTTGCATGCATTTGTTTCTAATAATAGGCCCAATAACTGATAAAATGATAAAATTAGGTTCAAAAGTATTAATTTTCACTTTATTTTTTGGAAATATTTAAAATCATTCTATATTTTTAAAAGCCTAGTGCTTTACATTGCTATTCAAAGTTTAATGTTATAAAATATTGAAATAATAACCAACAAAGTTACAGATAAAATCGACATGAATTTTATTTAAATTTACAAAAATAGACAAAAGAAAATCTAAAACAGAATTTTCTTGAGAATAGCTTGTTGGATTTCCCCCAATACCTGAGAAGATATATAATATTAGAGGGTTAAAACAATGAGAAAAAAAAATAGAACAAAATTGAAAAAACTGTCAAAAATTTCAAACATCACAAAAATTCAGGTGTGAAAGATATGCTTCAAGAGTGGGCTCAAATACCTTAGTACTGTTTTTCCATATACTTCAAATAAACTCTACTAAAACTTGCACAAGATTGAAAAAAAAGACATTGAAAGAAGTTCGTATTGTATTGTTTTTTTAAATGAATTTAAGTGAAAACCATCTCGTTACCAGTCAAAGACCAAGACATGTATTTTATGAATCCATAGTATTGAGAAAGGTAGATTTACTTACCGCTTTTATCCATCTTGCATTTGTTATCCAGTGCTAGATATAATATGACATGTAAACATGGTAAATGGCCAAAGCCGGGTAAAAGAAAGGCAGGTTCCTATAACCAAATTCACACTTAGTTTCAAAGCTGCACGTTTTCCATACAAACAGCTGAGTCATACAAAATTTCACTACTGTCGAATGTTTTTTTGATGTCATAAAAGTTTAAATTTCACCGGGTATAACCAGACATTTGGATGTATACGAATAGTGAACAGAGTATCCTCTAGTCGATGAGAAGAGGATACATATGTCTTATCTTACCAAAATTTGCATCTTTTGGGTATATATTTTACTGGAAAGCATATATTATTTTTAAGAAATAGAATTTCGGAGTGTAAGGCGATTTGACACGTAATGATGAATTAGTATATGGACAAGTCATGTTTTTTAATCATTTTTCTTAGCTAAAAATCTTAAGCATTTTCCTTAGCTAAAAAGTTTGTAAATATATCTTTTAAATAAATAAATAAGTAGAAATTGAATAAATTGACAATCAATTTAAAATAAACAACAATATTTAAAAGTTCTCTGGGTAATGAACTTTAAGTGTGGTCACATGATCAAATCATGTGAAGCCCGAAGGCATCTCAGTAGATATGATCACGTACCAAATAAAAGTTCATTTCTCAGTGAACTTTTTAATATTTTTGTTTATTATATTCCCCAAACGGAGTTTGGGAACATTGTTTTTACTCTGTTTCTTATTATTATTAGGGTCTTCCGTCACCAACGGAAGACCCTTCTATTATTCTATTGTTTCTTTTTCACTTTTATTATCATTGTTTTTTTTTTCTTACCGATTTTGTGCACGCGATTTCTGTTTTGATGACGTCACTTCCGGTACGGAGTTATCGGCACTTTAATGGTTTTTTTGAGAGTCGGTTTGTCTGCACGATTTCTTCAAAACGGCTTTAGATAGACGCTTGATACTTTCAGGTATGGTAGATCTATGTCAGTAGATTTGCGGAATGTATTCATTTTTATCGGAAGTGCCGCACGTCGTCGATCGCTATGGCCCGAAAAAAGTCCTACCGCATTTCAAATTTTTGAACACTTTTCTAGGATATCTTTTTACCTGCAAATATTTTGTTAAGACATAAAGAACAAAAGAAGTGTAAAATTTACGATCTTTCAAATGATATATAGAAAAAAAGGGCCAGTCCCTAAAATTAGTGATCTAGAGGGGCCAGAATTTTTTTCCTGATATCTTTAAATGTATTGAGAATTTGTAATACGTCAAAGAAGCAAAGTTGTTCAAAATGTTAATCTCAATCTTTTGGAGTCCCTTGACGTCACTTCCGGTCAAACCGGAAATAGTCCGAAAATGCGTATTTTTGCCGTTCTTGACAAGTTTTTGGGTAACATATATCACTGGTAGCATAAAATTCAATTTTTTGTCCGTCGTCGTCACTTCCGGTCAAACCGGAAATAGCAAAAATGGCTTATTTTTGCATTGATTAACATAGATTTGGAGAATTTAAACCATTTTGGATGTATTTATTCATTATTTAAAGAGTAAAAGTTACTTCCGGTCAAACAGGACGGAAGACCTACTCGTTGCTTTGCAACGAGCTTGGCTCTATTATTATGTTCCCCAAACGGAGTTTGGGAACATATTGTTTTTACTCGGTTTCTTATTATTATTATTATTCTTTGTACTCCGGTACTTTTTTTGTCCGCGAGTGTTCTCAGAAACTGTTCACCCAACTACGCAGCATTGTTAAGGCTTGAAAAAAGGGGCAGAGCTTAATTTATACGGGAAAAGTTTACTGTGACGTCACACAAAAATACGACTTTTATGTATTTCTCATAATACATGAAAATGAAATAGTTTGCAACTGTTAAATGTATTAGCATAATAAACAACAATAAAACTTATCAATGCATTAAAAATCTTGCTAGTTAAATCCCATGTAGCAGGTTATAAACAAAGCAACATTACGATGAACTTGTAAACATGAAGTCATTTTGGTAAAAATGACGTATTTCATGAGCTGTGAGAGGCAGATTGAGGAATTTATTAACAATGAAAAATGCGTTTTATTATAAAACAGAATATTATTTACAGGTTTTAATTATAGGCTATAAATACCAATGTATATCCTTTGTTTAGTGCGATTATTCATTTAATTACTATCGAGAGAATGTATTTGATTAATTTTGTCGTGTTTTTATTTACAGGTTAGGTATATTTTACATCGAGATGCCTCATTAAATCGCACTTTCGCAAGGGCATACACTAAATAGATCTTAACCATTTTTTGAATATAGATAAAGGATATTTTTCTTGACTTGAAAAGTGCTTCTGCTTTCTTTAAATCGAGGGCGTGATTTTATAAGTACACAAAGTATTTGGTAAAAGTCAAACAAATTTCGACATTCTCTTATTTAACTGAAAATTTAACTATTTAAACACATATTCTATTCAAAGCAGCAACACTTTTCAGAAACTACAAAGTCTGCAGAAACAATTAATAGCTTGAATTTTTAATTTCAACTAGGGTATGCCCTTGCGATATTGAAATTTGTTAATGACCTACATTCAGTACATATACTATGCATTTATCATGTGACTGTCCATCGATGGGACCAAACGTTATGCAGTACAGAGTGGGTTATACTATGCTTTTTCCATAAGTATTTAAGTTCTTCGATAATAAACAGCTTAATTAAAATAAATTCAGTTTTAAAAAAAATCCCCCTTTTTGCACGTATACTTTCCGTTGATTTCTTATAGTAGGCCTTAACAGTGCTGCGTAAGTTAAAACCTTTTGAGGGTTAATAGGCGTCAAGTGTAGGTGTGCGGAACGAATGTCATTTTGCGCGCATACGCATGCACGTGCGTGCGCGTGAAATGAGTGAAATTACTGATATACTTATTATAGTCATAACTTTTATATTTTTTATTGAAATGCTTTGAAACTCATTTTATAAGGATATATTAAAAGTCTAGATAATATGACATGGTCAAATTAGCACGAACTCAGTGCATGCACGTGCGCTTCGCTCTGATTGGCTAAACAAAGATCTCAATATCTCTTTTGTTTTTTGACAAAATGATTTGAAATTTTAAACATAGTCATGCATAAGGATATACTACAATATAATATATAGCAGGTATCATGAAAACATGCGCATGCACGTGCGCTGCAATCTGATTGGCTTAAACTTTAAATGGGTATAACTCCTTTGATTTCCAACCAAACAGGATGGGATTTAGAACATATATAGACATGGTGGACCCCTACAAAAAGGTAAGGTCATCATGCACATGCATGCACGTGCATGCACGTGAGATGGGTAAAATTAAAAATACACTTGATATAGCGTATTTTTTAATACTTTTGGATTGAATGCTTTATTATTTTATTATATTAATGTATATAGATAGTGTAGACAAGATAATATGGTCATTACGCACATGCATTTACATGTGCACGCGTGCAAATGCTAAATTTTGAATATACTCGGTATACTTCAGGGAACGTTGTTAAAGTGTAAAATGCATAGAGTTTGTCTTTTTTAATGAAGCTTAAAGGGAGTATGGCACCAAACGGGAGTTGGGGAGCGTTTGGGGAACATCTGTAACGGTTCCCGTTACAATTAGCCCTAGTTAAGGTCTTCCGTTTCAGACGGAAGGCCTTATAGTGATTCTACTGTTTTTTCTTTTTATTATTATTTTTTTCCCTAATCTTGTCAATAAGATTTCTCAGAGATGGCTGGACCGATTCTCCTGAAATTTTCAGGAATGATAGACAACATAAATACGCTCAGACAATTTTTTAATTTTTTCAAAATTCACTTCCGTTCGTCAGATATGTCCGATTTCCGCTTTTTAAAAATAATTTTGTCTGAGTCATATCTCAGAAACGATAAGAGATTAAGACACCAAACTTATATGAGCAATAGATCTTGATAAGTAGGCGAGCCCATTTGGGTTAACATTGTCCGTCGTCACTTCCAGTCGTCACAGGAAGTGATCAAAGAAATCGAAAATTTCAACTTTTTTTTTTTGAAATTTTTTTTACATCACCTTATAGCATCTTATTTGTAGTTTCGAAATATGTTAGTCCCACCGGAAACAAAAAACTACAACTTCCGGTTATAAGAGAAAAACTGGATATTTTCAGTATTTTTCTTTCCCATAAATATTTTTTATACCATAAGTATTTGTAATGATTTTTGGATATGTTATTGAGACTGCAAATGTCTACAGTGACGTCAAATATCTTTATAAAATTTACTTCCGGTCGAGTGATTTCCTGTCCTCAAAATGAGAAGTTATAGATAGATCTCGTAAACGGTAAGAGATTAAGACACCAAACTTACAGGAGTGGTAGATATTGATGAGTAAGCAAAACCTTTAGGGATAAAATCGTCTGCCGTCACTTCCGGTCGTCACAAGAAGTGATCAAAGAAATCGAAAATTTCAACTTTTCTTTATTGAAACTTTTTTTATATCACATTATAGTATCCTATTTATAGTTTCAAAAATATCAGTCCCAACGGAAACAAAAAACTACAACTTCCGGCTATGAGAGAAAAACTACATAATTTGAGTATTCTTCTTTCCCATGAATTCTTTTTATAGATAAAGTACTTGTAAAGATTTTTGGATATGTTATTTAGACTGCATATGTCTACAGTAACGTCAAAAATCTTTTAAAATTCACTTCCGGTCGCGTGATTTCCTGTCCTCAACGTTAGAAGTTATCATAGCTAGATCTTGTAAACGGTAAGAGATTAAGACACCAAACTAATAGGGTGGTAGACCTTGAGTAGACAAATCCACTGAGTTGAAGATTGTCCGCCGTCACTTCCGGTTGTCACAGGAAGTGATCAAATAAATCAAAATTTTCAACTTTTCTTGATGAAACCTTTCTTAGTATTACCTTATAGCATCTTATTTGTAGTTTCGATATATGTCAGTCCCACTGGAAACAAAAACGACAACTTCTGGTTATGAGAGAAAAACTGCATAAACTGAGTATCTTACTATCCCATAAATATCTTAAATGAAAAGAGTATTTGAAAAGATTTTAGGACATGTTATTCAGACTGCAAATGTCTAGAGTAACCTCAAATATCTTCTTTTTTTTTTTTTACATTTATTTACTTCCAGTCACGTGATTTCTTGTCCTGAAATTGAGAAGTTAACATTACGAGATCTCCTAAATTGTAATAGATCAAGACACTTTACTTACCACAAAGATTGTGCATCACGGGAAGTGATTAAAAATGATTTTTGTAAATGTTATCAAGACTATACTTGTTTAAAGTAAAGTAAAGAATCTTGGTAAGTTACACCTCCGGTCTTTTGTTTTCCTGAAATCATTTAAAATATTATATGCCTTTTTTTAACATAGATAAAAGCTCATTCATGCAGGTAAATAGAGGAGAACGGAAGACCTTCTTTGTTGCTGTAGCAACAAGAGTTTCTAGTTATTATTATTATTATTATTATTATTAGGGTCTTCTGTCTTCAGCAGAAGACCCTTCTATTATTCTTCGGTTTCTTTTCCCCCTTTATTATTAGGGTCTTCCGTCTTCAGCGGAAGACCCTTCTATTATTGTAATGTTTCTTTTTCTTCTTATTTTTTTTTTCCTAAACTGATATCTCAGTAATGGTTCGGTGGATCTTTATGAAACTTTCGGAGATTAAAAGGAACAGATATGGCTCAATCCAATACTTTCATTTTTTCTAATTTAACTTCCGGTCGTGAAATATGACGTAATTGCTTCAATTTTTGTCCGGCCTACTTAGAGAATACTACGCAAAATAGAGATTTGAAGTTTTCGAGAATGATTAAATGTGAACTTCATATCTGTAGCTGACTTTTGAAATTTTACGTTAGTGTTTAAATTTTTCAAAAAAAAAAAAAACAAAAAAAAAAACATTTCTTATCCAATTTTAATTTTTTTATGTCATCAAATAGATCTTGGCGAGCACTTTCCAAAAATGTATTTGTTTTGTATGTGAGTACAATAATAAACAATATATAAACTCAGGTGTGTTAGGACACTTGAGTGCAAATGTACTCTAAGAACTTTTCTTTTAAAAAATCGTATCTCTTTTTTATTTATTGACCGATTTCAAATTTTTTTTACACCATCAAATAGAACTTTTCAAGACCTTTCCAACGGTATATGTCTTCTTATTGTACGTGTACTAATAAAGAAAATATAAGCTCAGGTAAGTTAGCCTTTCGTTTTGACAGGACATGTCAAATTCATTATCAAGGACGCTTGCGGTTAGTACTGTACTCTTTAGATCTGTTTGATCTTCGTTGGCTATCCTTTGATATCTGTAAAACTTCCTATCTTTTTCATTTCTTGACCGACTTTAAAACTTTTTGAATCATTTAATAGATCTTTTGAGGGCTTTCCAATGGTATATTTTTTCCTTTGTACATGCACCAATATAGAAACTATGAACTCAGGTATATTAGCATTTTGTTTTGACAGAACACGTCAAACTCATTTTCAAGGATGCTTGCGGTAAGTAGATTAGTAGGACGACTGATCTCTTCGATCTTTGGCCTGTATCCTTTGATTTAAAATATATTACACAGTGTAATTGGAAATTCTCGAAGGTCAAATAGAGTAAAATTTAAACGATTTCAATTTTTCAATAAATATTCTAATTCCTTTAAAACACATTGTATGATGATCTCTATCTTTTAAAATAAAAATGTTGTACTCGATTTTACGTTTGGAAGAAATTTTAATTTTTGTTCAAATTTAAATTGTTGAAATCATACCCTATTCGACCTTTGAGAGACTTTAAAACACGTTGTTTGATGTTATCCATCTGTCAAAATATATACATGGATCTTGATTTTACATTTGGAAGCAATTCAATTTTTTTTGAAAAATTTAAATTAATTCTTCGTCTTTTTTACCTTTGAGATATTTAAAAAAAAACATTGTATGATGTTCTCCACCTGTCATAATTCTTACATGATACTCGATTTTACATGTGGAAGAATTTTGGTTTTTTTTCCAAAAATTTAAATTGCTTCCTTATGTGAAAACATGCACTATAAATGTATTTTGACAGATTGAGAATATCATACAATGTGTTTTGAAACCTTTCAAAGGTCAAAAAGGGTAAGATTTAAATGATTTAAATTTTTCAAAAAATTTGAATTGCTTCCAAATGTAAATTCGAGTACTATAGCTGTATTTTGATATATGGAGAACATCATATAACGTGTTTTGAAACATCTCAAAGGTCAAATAGAGGAAGATTTAAACGATTCAAAATTTTCAAAAAATTTAAATTGCTTCCAAATGTAAATTCGAGTACCATATCTGTATTTTGATATATGGAGAACATCATATAATGCGTTTTGAAATATCTCAAAGATCAAATAGAGGAAGATTTAAACGATTTAAATTTTTCAAAAAATTTATATTGCTTCCAAATGTAAAATCGAGTACCATATCTGTATTTTGACAAATGGAAAACATCATAGAGTGTGTTTTGAAATATCTCAAAGGTCAAATAGAGGAAGATTTAAACGATTAAAATTTTTCAAAAATTTAAATTGCTTCCAAATGTAAAATCGAGTACCATATCTGCATTTTGATGTATGGAGAACATCATACAATATGTTTTGAAATATCCCAAAGGTCAAATAGAGGAAGATTTAAACAATTTAAATTTTTCAAAAAATTTAAATTCCTGCCAAATGAAAAATCAAGTACTATATCTGTATTTCAACAGATGGAGAACACCATACAATGTGATTTGAAATGTCTCAAAGGTAAAAAAAAAAGAGTAAGATTTAAACGATTTAAATTTTTCAAAAAATTTAAACTACTTCCAAATGTAAAATCAAGTATCCAATCTTTATTTTGACATATAGAGAACAGCATACAATGTGTTTTGAAATGTCTCATGGGTCAAATAGAGCGAGATTTAAACAATTAAAATTTTTCAAAAAATTAAAGTACTTCTTAATGTAAAATCGAGTACTATATCAGATTTTAAAACACAACTTATGATGTTTTTCCTCTGTCAAAATACCATAGAGTACTTGATCTTACATTTGGAAGCAATTTAAATTTTTTGAAAATTTTAAATCGTTTAAATCTTCCTCTATTTGACCTTTGAAATATTTTAAAACACATTATATGATGTTCTCCATATATCAAAATACAGATGTAGTACTCGATATTACATTTGGAAGCAATTCAAATTTTTTGAAAAATTTAAATCGTGTAAATCTCCCTCTATTTGACCTTTGAGATGTTTCAAAACACATTATATGATGTTTTCCATATATCAAAATACAGATATGGTACTCGATTTAATATTTGGACGCAATTTAAATTTTTTGAAAAATTTAAATCGTTTAAATTTCCCTCTATTTGACCTTTGAGATATTTCAAAACACATTGAATGATGTTCTCCATATATCAAAATACAGATATGGTAATCGATTTTACATTTGGAAGCAATTTAATTTTTAAAAAAAAAATTAATTCGTTTAAATCTTCCTCTATTTGACATTGTGATATTTCAAAACAAATTATATGATGTTCTCCATATATCAAAATACAGATATGGTACTCGATTTTACATTTGGAATTAATTTAATTTTTTTGAAAAATTTAAATCGTTTAAATCTTCCTCTATTTGACCTTTGAGATATTTCAAAACACATTGTGTGATGTTCTCGATATATATAAATACAGATACATGTATAGTACTTGAATTTACATTTGGAAGCAATTTAAATTTTTTGAAAAATTTAAATCGTTTAAATCTAACCCTATTTGACCTTTGAGATATTTCAAAACACATTGAATGATATTCTTCATATGTCAAGATACAGATACGGTACTCGATTTTACATTTGGAAGCAATTTGAGTTTTTTGAAAATTTAAATCGTTTCAATATACCTCTATTTGACCTTGAGATATTTCAAAACACATTGTTTGATGTTCTCCCTATGTTAAAATACATATCGGGTGCTTGATTTTACATTTAAAAGCAATTTAAATTTTTTGAAAAATTTAAATCGTTTAAATCTCATTTAATTCGCCCTTTGAAAGATTTTAAAACACATTGTATGATATTCTTCATTTGTTTAAATACAGATGTAGCACTTGATTTTAAATTTGGCGGAAATTTAAATTTTTTGAAAAATTTGAATTGTTTAAATCTCCCTCTATCTGACCATTGAGATATTTTAAAACACATTGTATGATGTTCTCCATATGCCAAAATACAGATGTAATACTTGATTTTACATTTGGTTGAAATTTGAATTTTTTGAAAAATTTAAGTCCTTGTATACCCACTTTATTTGACCTCTGATATATTTAAAAACACATTGCATGATGTTCTCTATCTGTCAAAATGCAGATATAGTGCTTGATTTTACATTTGGAAGCAATCCAAAATTTTTGGAAAAATTTAAATCGTTTAAATCTCATTCAATTCGCCCTTTGAGAGATTTCAAAACTAATCTTTTATCACAATAAATTTTTAAATGAAAATCTAAGGCATAATCATTTCGCATCTTATTGGAAATTGGACTGGAAGACCCACTCCCACTCGTTGCTCGCAACGAGATCGTATCTAGTTGTTATTCTTTTTGTTTCTTACAAAATTTGGGCAGGCGATTTCTCAGAGATGGCTCTTTCGATTTTATCCAAATTTTCAGGGTTGATGCGCTTATATCTGATGTTAATTCCGGTGGGTTTTTTCAAGGATATGTACTTCCGGTCTAGAGTTATCGCCCTTTTATTAAAATTTAGAGGACCTTCTTGTCTGTTTTTGATCTCAAAAATGGCTTATGCTAGAGCACTGAAATTTTCATTGATGATAGAGGACATGTTGCCATGTTGCACCTGCGTCAGGATTTTTTCCTGAAGTGCATAGTATGGAAGCTCAGTAGGGGTCAAAATTTAGGATACGAATCATGAGTGCTTTTTGGAGACATTTTGCATCATATCTTTTAAAATAAAATTATTTGGTTAAAACATACTGAACAACATTTGTGCAAAATGACAAGATCTTTTTTATGATACAACGAAAAAAAGTGCTGACTCATCACATAAAGGGCTGAAAGGGGACAAATGTCTTCAATCGATAACTCTTTAGCAGTTAATATTTTATTATACACTACTGAAGCAAAAATGTTTATCTCAACCATCTACAACTTTATATTATGATTTTCATGTCGTATGGTACATAATTTGGAGCAACAAGGGGCCAGAATGCTCAGTCTTTGACGCTTTATAGCTCGAGAGTGAGAAATATTTTGATAAGTAATATTGAACAAAAGGTGTTCAAAATAATGTTCTGAACAATATGCAACCTTTCATTTTTCACTAAACGTCCCCATTAAGGAGTTGAAGGGTTGGCCCCTAAATATTTCTTTTGCAAAAAACTCGAAAACGAAAATGAATCTCTGAACACTTGTTGAACGATATGTGCAAAATCCTAAAAGCTTTAAGGTAAAATCCTGAAAAAAGGGCCGGGCACTCAAATTAGGGTCTGAAAGGGGCCAAAATTCTTAAATCGATAACTCTTTAGCAGTCCATATTTTGTTATACATTACTGAAGCAAAAATGTTTATCTCATTAATCTACAACTATATATTATGATTTTTATGTCGTATGGTACATAATTAGGGGCCACAAGGGGCCAGAATGCTCAGTCTTTGACGCTTTATCTATGGAAAGTGAGAAATATTTTGATAAGTAGTATTGAAGAAAAGATGTTCAAAATAATGTTTTGAACAATATGCAACCTTTCATTTTTCGTTAAATGTCCCCATTAAGGAGAGGATTGGCCACTAAATATTTCTTTTGATAATAACTCGAAAACAAAGAAGAATCTCTGAATAGTTGTTGAACAAAAAGTTTTCAAACTCTTAAGAGCGTTAAAGGGGACTGGCATGGGTGCTCAAATTAAGGGCCAAGAGGGGCCAGAAGTCCTCAATGGATAACTCTTTATCAGTTAATATTTTGTAATACGTTACTGAAGCAAAGGTGTTTATCTCAACCATCTACAATTATATATTATAATTTTGATATCGTATGGTACATAATTAGGGATCAAAGGGGCCGGAATGCTGAATCTTTGACGCTTTATATCTCAAAAGTTGGAAATATTTTAATAAGTAAATTTAAACAAAAGATGTTCAAAATAATGTTCTGAACTATATGCAAACTTTTATTTTTCGCTAAACATCCCCATTAAGGAGTTGAAGGGTTGGCCCCTAAAAAATAAAAATAATTCTTTTGCAAATAACTCGAAAAAGAAAATGAATCTCTGAACACTTCTTGAACAAAAAGTGTTTAAATGCATGAGAACTTTAAGATGATTTGAAGAAAAAAGGGCTGACCCCTCATATTAGGGATCAAGAGGGACCAGAATTAGAATTTCTGATTATGTAACGTTCAATACCTAAAAAAAACATAACGGCATAATCGATTTTCTTTACAATATAATCATTGTAAAAAAAGCTCAATCAAAATCTCATCTCATCTCATCAAGAATTGGACGGAAGACCCATTCGTTGCTAGCAACGAGATCTCATCTAGTTATCATTCTTTTTCTTTACAATTTTTGTGCAGAAGATTTCTCGGAGATGGTTCGACCGATTTACTTGAAATTTTCGGAGACTTGGTATTTTTATCTTAACCTTATACGTTTTTTCGTTTGTTTGAAATTCACTTCCGGTCGGAAGTTATCGCCCTTTGATCGAAATTTTGATGACTTTTATGTCTGTTATGGAACTCAATAACGACTCAAGCTAGAAAGCTGATTTTTTCAGGGATAATAGAGGACATGTTGCTGTATTGCAAGATAGTCAGGAAATTTTCCGGAAGTGCCTAGTATGGAAGTTCGGTAGGGGTCAAAATTTAGGACTCTGTCAAGAGTTGGGAGTGATTAGGACCTGGACTAGATTTTTAAGCACCTGCTCGACTTCGACCAAAACAAACTTGCGTGACGTCCTGGATGGCTATGTATTTTTGGTACAAAAATCTTTACTTATTTTAAAAACAGAAAAAAGATTTTGGAAGAAAACAATACCGAAAACGTATTTTGAACTATAATTTCATTTGAAACGAACCTTATTATTTCTCTTTTAATCAGCGATGGAAAATTTTTTTAACTTGTGCTATAAATTTATAGGACTTGATAGAAGACAACTCTTATATTATTTACTTGGGTATGTTTAATACGCATAAAATCATTTCTCGGGAAAATCAGATTTTTTAAAGAAAATTAAGGTTGATAACTTACCAAAACCATTTATTATCTATTATTGTAAACTATTATTAACTACATGTATTGCATAAAGCTAAAAGAGTGTCTAACGCTGCGCAACCCTCACAGCATCATTTGACTTCTATTTTAAAATACCGAAATGTTCCTTAATAAAAAAAAACCTAACGGATCAACAAAATCCCAGTGTTAAATATTTTCTTTAGGTAATTAATAGAGTCGAAAAACATCTATTTTGTCTAAAAATGCTGCTAAAATCCCACTTTCCTGTCAGTAAAATAATTATTCTACACAATCATATGAAACCTTACCCGATGTTTTAAATCTTATACACATGAACCGATTTCTCGTAAAAACCATGCTTAACCCGAGATTCTAGCAGAACTTTCCAAGTATTTTAGAAGGCAACCCATTCATCTGTATAAATCTGATGTTTTGAAATCTCCAGCTTATTGTTGTTCTGTTGCATTATTTTTGTCACGAATGACAGAGGAAAGGTCGACTGGGATACGTTTATAGCTGACTACTAGTATCTTCGAAAGGGAATATAATCGATGGAAATGAATTAGCATACCTTTTTTATCAACTGAACTCCATATCTATTTACTATATATAATTACTGTAAAATGAATTTCATCTAATATTCACGATATATGCTTTTAAATTCAATCTAACGTATCATTGTATATGCCAAATTCTCTTTACACGACATGATCAATTCCAAAATAACTAATGCACACATAATTACGACGTCATCGGTGATAGATTTTAATCATAATGACAGATACGTCATAACAAAATAAAAACATTTAATTTTTGTTAATGTTTCTATTTATTTTCTAAAGTAAAATTACATCTCTAAACCAATTTTACGACAAATTATGATTTATGCAATGTAAAATATTCTGTATGCTTCCTTATTACCCCTGCGTAATATACTTTGATGTATTTTGTTTAATCAAAAATGTCATATTTCTAAAACGAGGTAAATTAATGAGAAGCAAGTTGATGAAACAAAAATATAAGCAGTCTTGTTTAAAGGCATCATTTTGTAAGTTCTATGGTCGATACTATGACCTTGTCAGCAAATATAATTTATTATTGAGGCAAATGCTGACTGATGTTTTTCATACCAATTGTTAGTCCATTATTTATACACTGAATTGACTACGGATGTTTCCGTTATATCACGATGATGACAATGAGTACACGGCGGGTTTGACCGGTCAGCAGGGGATACTCACTTCCCCATGGCACCTTATCCAACCTCTGATGTTTCAGAGTTCCGTGTTTGCTCTGCTCCTATTTTGTATTATTACATAACCTACTATAAAAAATGTAATTAGGCATTTTGAACTGTTTCACGATTCATTTTATGTTTTTGCGTGATCATGAAACAGTCTAACTGTTGGCTGGTCCACAGAATGAACTGTTGCCTGTTTAAAGCGTCATCGTGATATTCAAGCGTTTTGATGATAACGTCATGACTATTTAACTGCTATATAATTAAATAAATTCGAATAAAACACACAACCAATTTATTAAGTATTAAATATAATTATTAAATATTAATTTAAACTTTACATTCTGTGTTCTAATTAATAGACTAGTGGTATGTGGATAAAAAGTTGTTAACTCTTTCTAAATTGTTTGTGTGTTTTTATTCAAATTTAGCTGATTATGTAATAGGTTAGGTAATAAAACACTTATTTAATGACTACTCCATGAAACAGTCAAACTATTGTCCCTCGGTAGTGGGGAAGATCTGGGAAACTGTAGCCCTCGGCCTTTTGGCCTCGGGCAACAGTTTCCCAAGTCTTCCCCACTACCTCGGGACAACAGTTTGACTGTTTACCTCGTAGTAATTTAATAAGTGTATATTGTTTTATGGACTTTGATATTGAATACTGTTCGTTATCTCCAGATCCTTCTTCATGTTATCATCGTTGTAATGCTACATACACTATGATATTTATCATACCTTTTTGCTTGAGAAAAGAGTTTGATAGTTTTGCTTGTTTATCAAATTGTAGATCAAAGAATATACCACATGCACACACACTAATTTTCATAAAAAAACAAGACAAAATTTGGAATCGATGGCATAAACATGTTCATATGACTTTTTCAAAACGTGTGGAGTCAAAAAAAAGTTTTGGTAGAAAAAAGTGTTTTGCTTGTTTATCAAAATGTAGATCAAAGCACACACAAATAGTTTGTTTCTTCATCTACAGAGATAAATATTGACCATATAATCCAGTTCAAGAACCTAATTGTATTTTTCTTCTCTACGTTTACATCAGAGACCTATCCAACAACAGAATAACCAGTATACAGGTGAATGCATTTAACGGTCTGTCAAGACTGTCGACTCTGTAAGTATAGATGTTCTTACTACTGTGAATCACTCAAAGATCTCTTTAATCACTGATTGAAACAAAAAAAAAAATTCTCATTCATGTTCCTCATGTTCTCATTTTTATTCTTGTAATATGAGTATTCTGAAAGGTATCCTCAATAACATTAATATAACAACATTCTACGTCATCAATGTAGGATAACCTTAGCAGTCAATCACTTAAGGATGAATTCTTCTGATCGTTTTACCCCAAGTGGATCTTCGTACTTAAAGAAGTCGTAAAATTCATACTGATACAGTAATAATTTACAATTAAGTTTCTAAAGTTTTAATAATTTACATGTTTAACTATATAAATTCTTAAATAAAAAATCTTTGTATGGTGTATTAATGACCAAGACGTGTGCAAATTTGTGATATTTACGATATAGACCTATCAAAGTCGACGGTAGAATAACAAGTGAACTCGAGAGGGGTAGAAGTCAAATGACAGGAATGCCGAATGGCACTCCATTTAAAGAACCAACCGGCAGAAATTTCGACCACATTAAAAATCGCCGATATCACTACATGTACATCCTCGAAAGCGGTCCCCAAACATGCAAGCCAAGAGCGCCGAAGTGTGTTGACGACGTTCAAATAGTGGTCAGCTTGCAGTGAAAAGGCGAAAATGTAAGTTTTTAATGCTTTTAAACTTATTGAAAATAGCAATGTTTATGTATAATAGATACAAAAGTTTCAAAATACATAGTATACTGTCGCATCGCAAACTCAAACATAGCATAAACATGTTGTACATGTACGTAACGTTAGGCCTAAGGGGTCTCCAGATGCGTGCAGACGACAACATTTGTATTTTTTTTTTATTGCAACTTTAGCTCTTAGTATATGATAAAATTCCATTGATATTGTAAATGCATATTATCTATCCTAAATTTATAGACATACCGTAAGAAAATAATAAGATAACATCTATAATGTTTAGCTGTTTACATTCGGTAAGAAACGAGGTCACTTCATTATATTGCCGCCTATGCGGGTTAAAAAATGTTTTTTTCTGAAACACCATAGAGCATTAGAAATTATTTGAGTCTAAACTACAGGCTTGGGTTCATAAAAACACATTCAGATAGACAAAATATTGATTTTACATTTTTGAACAATGATATTACCAGTAAATTATTATCTATTTTTTCTAATATGAAATTTTACAGGTAAGTCTTGTTTTCACGAGAATCACAAATAAAGAACTTTAGAAGAGAACAGGGTTTAAGAACTACTAAAATCAGATGGAGAAAACCATGCAAATCAGATTGAGAAAGTGGGACTGGATGACAGATCCCAGGGAAGCTACCATCCAACACCAGACACCAGGACCCAATCCGGAAACCGCAGGGCAATAGAGAGGGGGGGGGGGCTTCCAACAAACTATTATAAAGTTTTTATTTGTTAAATGATTACTTTTTGTTCATAAAAACCTTTTCTTGACAATATTGCAATTATTGTCTGAAATTATCACACTAATATTGAATATTTGGTGAATAAACCACATACTTTGAAGCAAAAATGCCTTGATTTATTTTCATTAAATGCTGAAAAAGAAATAGGGGTGGGGATATAACAAATATCAAAACTTTCTTATATGTACACTAACCCCTATTTTTCATGCTATGATATGGAACCATATAATACCTAAAGAAACTGAACAAGAATTTTTTCAAAAAATTTAATTGTAGAAATATGTTTTTTTTCTCGTTTTTCGAGCAATTTTATAGGAAAAAAATTTGCATAAATTTGACACCGGTGAACAACTTTTTTGGGTACAAGTTATCTAATTGGTATTTATTTGCTCATATTTTGCTTTAAAAATTACCTTTGCAATATTTTCAAGTCAATTTAAGCCAAACCAAGTTTAAATTAATTGTATTTATAAGTTTATGAAGTATTTTATGATCTAATAGCTTTTTTAATGACATTTCCCATGCACTATTTTTGGCCTATGTTGGAGGGGTTGAATCTCTCTTAGATGAACAATAACATACACTTTTCTTCTCTTTAAATTATTCCTTGGATATTATACTTTCCGAAAAATAAAAGCTTGTGGAAAGTTAAATGCACATTTTTTTCCGGGTATCAGAAGAATACATCCTTAAGAGTCTTTATTTCTGTCAGAACTGCTTCTTAATTTGATTCCATCTTTTAACAGGCGAAAAATATTTTTAACAGTACTCCTTGTTATGGGAAGGGAAATCAAGAATTTTACCACACTTCTGATATTTGTCACACTGTGAAAGGTTATCATTTTGATATCCTTTCACACTGTTAAAGAATACAAATTTTATTCAATGAATAAATTACAGTATTTCACTGTTAAAAATCTAATTAAATCGTATGTATTCTTTAAAAAAGTTTTCTGCAAAATCTATAACAACCAAAAATAATTCATTTTAAACACAGATAACTTAGAACTATAATAGAGTCTAAATGTACTAAATATAAAATAAATGTAAATATACTATATATTATGAGAAAACAAGGCCAAAATAGTACACTATTATTTCATCCAAAACAAACTTGGTCACTTTGTTTTCTTTGTTCGCTTGAGGTATCAATTTATGGGATGTAATAGAATACGAATCTTGTATTATCTACTCTACTTTGATGTATTTTATTGATTTAAAAATACATTTTATGTTATCATAGTCATAATTCTGCGTACAGTGAAAAAGAAATAGAAAAAGAGGTAAAACAATATAGAATCTTTGGGGCATGCAGATATCATGATCAATGTGTAGGCATTTAATGCACAGTAATTTTATTTATCATATATTTTTGCTTGAGAAAAGTGTTTTGCTTGTTTATCGAAATGTATATCAAAGCACACACAAAATATATAGTTTGTCTCTTCCTATACAGAAATAAATATTTACAATATAATCCAGATCAAGAACGGAATTTTACTGTTTTTCTCTACATCTACATTAGATACCTATCCAACAACAGCATACCCATTTTACGGATGAATGTATTTAATGGTCTGTCAGGTCTATGGCATCTGTAAGTATAGAGATCGATGTTCTTACATAGATAAGTGTAAATTATTTAAAGAACTCTTTAATCACTATTTACAATTCAGAAATGTCAAAATTAAGTTCTTCATGTTATAATTCTTACAATGTCCATAATGTATGCCATCAATTTAGGTTGTATTTTTTTAATCTTTAACACTTAAAATGAATAAAGTTCTAAATAACATGTTTCCGACTGTGTGATGACTTAATAGAGGTAGGATATTATGAAATCAACACTAAAAATGGTTTCTACTTTGAAATTGATAAATCTATATATTGTAGGAGAAATGACTGATGTAGGAAATGACGGAGTATGCTTATTTCTTTCATGTATCTCTACATTAAAGGGGCTATGTAAAAAGTCAAAAATAATTAATTTAAAAACAGGTTAATTCAATAATTGATTTTTAAAGGATTACTTAATTAGTCCCATAATACAAAAGAAAATGTAAGAAAATATATGTAAATTTCAAAGAAAACAATGCCGAAATCGTACACTGAACGATAACACTGACTTTTGCTATATATTAACTGGACTTGATAAAATAAGAATCTTATATTATTTCCTATAATTGTATGCATTTTAATTTATTGATTTAAAAATAACATATTTTATGTTATCATAGCTGTTATTCTACACACACCAACAGAAATATAAGTGAAAAAGAAATCATAGAATTTAATCTTCATACAGATAGCACGATCGATATTTAGGCATTAGATCCACATTCATTATATTTACCATACCCTTTTGCTCTAGAAAAGTTTTGATATTTCTGCTTGCTGATCAAATTGTATATCAAAGTACACACACAAATCTTCATAAAAAGGAAAAGATTGATTGTATATTGTTTAACGTCCCTCTCGTAAAAAGGAAAAGAATATTTCGATTGGATGGCACAAATTTGTTCATATGACCTTTTCAAAACGTCAAATTCAAATAAAACAGTTTGTCTCTTCATCTACATAGATATATATTGACCATATAATCCAGATCAAGAACCTAATTGTATTTTTCTTCTCTACGTTTACATTAGGTACCTATCCAACAACAGAATAACCAGTATACAGGTGAATGCATTTAATGGTCTGTCAGGATTATTGAGTGTGTAAGTATAGAAGTGTGAAGTACTTAAAGATTTTTTTAATCACTGATTGAAATAAATTTCTCATTCGTGTTCTTCAAGTTACCATTTTAATTCCTTTACTATTAGTGTTCTGAACGTAGCTTAAATGACATGAATTTGTCAATATTCCACGTCTTCAATGTAGGTAGTGGTTTTATTATATATAGAAGTTGTTGTCCTTTAAAAAATGACTACAATACGTGGACCATATGCATGTGGTTCTAACCGAAATCCAATTTAAGTAAATTTTTAATTGTAGTGAATATTCATGTAAGTTTGTTCACATTTTCTACAATGATTTGCCTACTTATGACTGATTGTAGTCTCAAAGCATACGAGGGCTGTTCAATAAATAATGTCCTCGGTGCTCAGAAAGAAGCAAAAGACGATTTTCAATGATTTAGTCTTCATGATTTTACTTATCAATCTCTTTTTATTAAAACACATGTCCGTAGCATTTTTTATCCAATTTCTGATTGTTTTTAGAACTCATTTTTGGGTATGACCCTTAGTATACTGGAAAAGGGCAGATCCAATAATTTCCTGGACTTGTTTCTTCCCTCTGAAAGGTGTATTTTTCAAGTTTGGAAATAGAAAAGTCAAACGGTCAAAGATCTTGCGAATATTGTTAATGTGAAAAAACATTAACTTTCTGTTTATCCCGAAAACCCCTTTACTCTTCAGAGCATGCGGGTTTGGACGCTGTCATGAAGAAATTCAATGTAGTCCATTCCTCATTCTGGGTCCTTCCTCTAATAAACCTTTCGATTTTTTTGCAAAAAAAATTGCTTTCTAGACTCCCCCAGAATTAAACTGTCTTACCTAGTACGAATTTGAACAACAATACCACTTATATTTAAAAAAAATGCATATAAATCTGTCTTTGTGCTCTTGCATACCTTTGCTCTTGTAAGACCTTCGCCATTTTTATCAAGTACATCTTATGGTCAATTTTGTTTTGAGGGTTTTAAGCAATAGATTCATGTTCCAATATCTGTTTGAATATAAAACAAACGTGGATAACTACATTTAATGATACTTCAAAACAATTGTTAAGACTTTCGTACACGCTGTCGTTTTCACTCATTTTTCAAAATATAGGGTGACCTTTGGGTACCAAGCTTTTTTTTTTAACCGTCAAACGTTTTTTAAAAACAGTGTAAAGTACTCCCGATATGATGTCTATCAAATTTGTTATGTGTCTTGAAGTCAATCATACATCATCAAATATTATTTGTTGAAATTTGGCGTACAGTACATCACTTGTTATAATTTTTGTTGGCAAGGACGGTACCCATTTTTGATGCCCATTATATAATTTTTTTTATTATTGAAATCCATCTACTCATTTGTCTATAAAACAGGCATTGGTTGCTGTAAATGACACATATTTCAGTGAATATTTCTTTGGGATTTTTAACAAGATTTACAGGAGCTTTAATGAAGCTTTTCTTTTCACTTTAGTTTACTGATTCTTCACCATTCATTTATAATGCAGTGTCTCGAATAGCCCTTGTTTCCCAGCTTCTCACGATGAAACTATGTGATGAAAAGTGGTCACATAAACTGTTATAAATTCATTAAAGATTCAATAATGAGAGAAAGTCAAGTTTAATGTCATATGATATCTGCTTTGTATGTCATACAGTTCAGGACATTATTTATTGAACAGCCCTCGTAATTGTTAAGTATCTCCGATTATCCTTTAGTTTTGACTGTTTCAAAAATCGGGCAATCTGATTCATATAAACCATAATTGCTGGGACTTGACACCTGTTCTGGATTTATACGGAAGAAATCTATCGTGGGAAAAAAGGGGTTTAGCCCCCCCCCCCTTTTTCTGAAATATATACTTAGTAAAGACAGTGAACATTGGTGCGTATAGGTTTAGCCCCGCACCCCCCCATCCCCCTTTTTTAAGGTATAGATATATTTTCACACTAAGCCCCGCCCCCAATTTCAATTTGCTTCCGACGCCAATGACACGTGTAGCACAGCTCTGTAGTACGTAGATTTTTTTGATTGGAGCCCCCGTTGCCCCTCCCCCACATTAAAAACCGTTGCTACAGACCTCTGTCATATCGTTTGGATTGCTGAAATAGCATATTATTTTTCGAGCCTTTTGCACAAAACAAATACCGGTGAAAACTTGTTCTATCTTTCAAAAGTTAGAACTAGTCATTGAATGACGTTTTTTTATTCAAGTTGTTAACATGGTTAAGATACATGTATCTATTTATACTGCAAGTTCTTCCTACTTTTTAAAATGTTTTTTGCCATAGAATCAATATTTAGTTTGTATATAAAAGTACAATTTATGTAGAAGAGGGAAATTGGGATCCGCCGATGAATATATAAATACGATATGCGGATTTAAAAGCGCGATTTGCCAATGAATGGCATATTCTAATTCAAAAAGGGCGAATTATTCTACGGGCAAGTTCCCGAAGGGGCGAACTCTCCAGCAGTCTCGCGCATGTGTAGCCTGTCGTTTGCCCATGGCATTCGGTTTAACATCGCTTATATATTTACTGCGTGGACCTCAGGGTCCACGCAATAACAATTTAAATGAATATTGTTCTTAATAAAGGGTTTCCGATTGTGTGATGACAAAATAGACTGATGTAGTATGATATCAAATTGTACACTGAAAAATGGCTACACGTGTTTCTTTTTTAATGCATCTCTACATTGAAGGAGAAGAGAGCATTATAAATTGTGACTTAAACAGTGCCTGGCCATGACTGAGTCATAATTTCATTTTTCGACCACATACATGTACTATAAAATCACACATTTTCGAGGGGACAAATTATTGTGGTTTGAGGAAAATATATTGGTTCATAGGGATTTGATTTCATGGTTGAAGAATTGTTCAGTTGTAACATATGTGAAAATTTTATTTTTGTGGTCGTAATAAATTTGTGGGTCTCTTCATACCTTGAAAAACCATGAAATTTAAACCCCCAAGTAAAATAATGATTTCACAGTATTTCATTGAAAAATGATTATTCATAAATATCATTGCAGTGTTATTTGTTGCTTATCTTTATGACTAAACCATCATAAATTGCGATTTCTTTGCAGTTTTATTGCATAATTTTAAAATAATTTTATCGATAGGCATTGAGGTGGTATCATAGGTCAAGAGCAAAATAAAAAAAATTTAAGACTATAATTTCATACAATAGCATAGTAATTCGAGGATAACATTTTTTTCTTGACAATTTCATGATTTATTCTCAATGATTTGTGCAACATTTTAAGCATTGTAAGAAAAGAAAATTTGAACAATTCTGCATGATTCAGTGACAAAAATTATGAAAATTGAGATACAAGTGACCCGACAACAACTTTTTTTTTTTTTATATAAAAATTGTTTTTTCATGAAACATATAGTGTACAATTGCAATTACGACTCACTTATGAATAATGATTATTTCTTTAATAAATCTCTACATTGAAGGAGAAAAGAAAAAATGCAAATAGTGACATATGTATGCTTATTTTTATCAACATAATAAGCTAAATAACGACTCATCTTTACCGGGTTTTGCAGCTTGTTCAGTTTAAAGTATTTTTTTTATTGAAGGATTCCAAGTTTTCCTTCCTAGGGTAAAATAATCAAGCAAAAGGCTTCATTTTGAAGTATTGTCATTTTTTCTGCATCTAACTGCCAGATATAATATTAAAAAAAAATTTGTAAAAAATATATTCCTTATAGAGATTTTGTTTTTGAAAACTCTAACCGCAAAACGATTTAAAAAACAGATTACTTAGTCTTATAATATAGCTGAAAATTAAGATAATATACTTTATTTTCTGAGAAAACAATGCTCAATACCTACACTTAATCTATCTATCTACACTGAAAAAGAAACTGAAGTTTAAAGAAAATAGAATCTATGGGGAATACAGATAGAATGATCAATAATTAGGAATTAATTCCACAATCATTATACGTATCATATATTATTGCTTGAGAAAAGTATTTGATAGTTTTGCTTGTTTATCAAATTGTAGATCAAAGAAAGATGCCACATGCACATACACTTCTTTTGCTAAAAAGAATGCAAAATGTAGAATAGATGGCACAAATATGACATTTTCAAAATGTTTAGAGTCAAATAAAATAGTTTTACTCTTCCTCTAAATAGATGAATTTCGAACATATTAACCAAAACAAGAACATAATTTTTTTTCTTTCTCTACAATTTCATTAGATTACTATCCAACAACAGAATAACCGGTATACAGGAGAATGCATTTAATGGTCTTTCAAGAGTATGGTATCTGTAAGTACAAAAGTTCTAACTACTGTGAATTACCTAATAAAAACATAAATCACTGTGTAAAATTTAGAAAATCCTCATTCGATTTCTGCATGGTATAGTTTAATTCACTTATTGAAAATTATCTGAACTATCTCCTGTATGACATGATTATGTGAACATTCGACTTAATCAACCACGGGGGCCGACTTGTGTTTTTATTGCGTGAAATCTACAATACAGAAACTCTTTAATTTTATACCATATATAACTTATATTGACTTCAGTGTACACGCTAAGTTTGAGGGAAATCTATCACCTGGATGCTTTTAAGGGACAATCTCAATGTACAGGTACATTTACTTTAGGATTATATAGGAACGTGTCAATTTGAAGCACTTTAAAGCAAATTTATACAAATACTACAATTATAGCCGATTTGCACAAAATATAATACATGAATAGTAATACTATATTGTAAATTATATATAAGAAACACAAAATGTTATTATCTTATTATAAAAGGGGGCATCTCGAAATGCCAAATATTAACGCTTTTTCCTCGTTTTATATAAAATATGACGGGCATAAAGGATTTATATGAAGAAATAATAAAAATAATTGAAAGAACTCAAATCTTTTATGCCTTAAATTTCAGGAGCGTTTGTTTATTATTAATTTTTCTTTAAGAACATTTTTATTTTCCATTGCTTTAAAAGCTTTAGTTTATTATAACATCAGAAACACACTTTTCGACGTCAATCACACCAGTCTACCAAATAATTGCAAAATCAGTTAACGTTTAAGTTATATAGAATTTTACTTTTTTACCTGTATTTTCTTATTTTCTTTTTAAATTTATTACTTACGTGAACAAGTTACTTTAAAACAGTAAATACTTTTTTTACTATGATGCGAGAAATATTGCACAATGAAATGCAAGTGTTTTGATATAAAATACATGCATTAATTTAAGAAAAACAAAAAAAGAGTGAGTGTACATGTAGTTCGTAGGATAGGGCCCGGGATTCCGATTGAGAGATAAATAAGTAGACGTAGGGTAATATTAACAACAAAGATGTATACTGAAAGCAGGCTTTACTTGTGTCTTCTTTTACAGATTATTATTATGATTGAAAACTGAGAAATGTAAATCGTGCATATTTCTAAAAAATGAGCATAATAAAAGACTCTAGTCTTTTTCAGGCCATCCTTATATAAATCTTTGCTATTCTATATGCATGTCTTTGTCCATTTTTTTTAAACATGTATCTTTTTTGGTGACTAAAGTATAACACAAAGAAAAAAAATATGAAAAAGATATCATATGCATGCGTCATAAGGTTTCTAAAAAGTCTTCCACTTCGAGAAAAATTAATTTAAGAATAAGATATTATTGATTTTTTTTACAATAACTAAATGAATAAAAATATATATTTTTATTTAATATCAAAATTTTATATGAGAAAAATACAAAATATATTGAAAAATGATTTAAGAAATGATTAATCGTTCTGTTTGTTTATCCAATTTCATCAAAGAAAATAACATTTACATGTAAATATTTTATGTACTTTGACATTGAATACTGTTCGTTATCTCCATATCCTTCATTACACTAATGTTCTTCAAAGAGAACATAAAATTGAGAGTCGATGGCACAAACCTGTTAATATGACCTTTTCAAAATGTTTTTATTCTCCCTCTTCATAGATAAACAAGAGACATATGGGCCTTATAGGTCACCTGAATAATTTACGACAATTTTCCAACAATTGAATTTGATTCATTTTTAAACCAAAGGCCATGAAATTCACAATTTTGAAAGAAGCACCATTGATTTTCATAATTATACACTCAGCAGTCTTCCTTTTTTGACTTAATACACAGAGGTAGATCAGAGTAACAAAGAAAAATTGCAATTCCACACTATTAGCTGTGCACCCCATCCCAAAGGAATCACTAACCCTGGGGCCACATGTTTTAAAATTTTGGAGAAATTATAAATTTAATTTTAACATGTTGTTGATTAATACCAAAGTGCAGATTTCAAAGCATTAAATTGTTTTCAGACTTTGTACTCCCCCTCCTCCCAACAAGTACTTCTGTCCCAGGGGCAGGAAATTAACCATTTTAGGAAGAAGCACCTTTCTTTGTAAAAAATATATACTAAGATCATTGGCATAATACACAGGAACAAAGGAAAAGATTTTCAAAGAAATCATGCATTTTACTATATAAACATGAGTGCCTTACCCTAACACAAGAAGGCCTGACCCAGGGGCCCTGAAATTCACAAATTTTAAAAAGACATCCTTCCTCCTCATAACTATGTACAGAGTTCATTGGTTAAATACCCAGGAGCAGAAAAGAAGATTTTTAAAGAATTTATGCATTTGTACTATATAGTTAATAAAGCCCCACCCTAACACCAGAACCCCTGACCTTGGGGCCATGAAATTCACAATTTTGGAAGAGGCAGCCTTATTCAACATAACTATGTACTTGGTTAGTTTATTTCATACTCAGGAGCAAAGAAGATGATTATCAAAGAAATAAATCATTTTCACTATATAATCAATAGACACGACGCACGACGGAGTTTACTCAGATGACCTAAAATGACCATATAAGCCAGATCAAGGCATTAACTGTGTTTTTTTCTCTCTACATTTTCATAAGAAGTCTATCCAACAACAGAATAACCAGCATACAGGAGAATGCATTTATTGGTCTGTCAAAACTATCGGAACTGTAAGTATAGATGTTCTAACATAGATTACAATCATGTAGTGTGAATTATTCAAAGAACTCTTAAATCACTATTTACAATTCAGAAATGTCAAAATCAATTTCTTCATGTTATAATTCTTACAATCTTATTAATCTTCATATCTATTTCGTAAATGACATGACTTTTTCAACATTCTACTTAATCAATGTAGGTAGTATTTTGATTAAACATTTGATATTCATTTTAAATATCTATTAGTAGAATGCAGTTCTTAGTTCCGAATGAGAGATTAAAAAATAATATTAGAATATTATGAATTCCAAATGCACAGTGAAATTCAATATTTCATCAATCTCTACACGGAGAAAGAAATGTGAATATAAATTGTAAAATAGCATGTTTTTTTCCTTAACATAAAAATCATTATAAAGACTCTTCTTTACCCTACTTCAGTTTAAAGTAAATATTTCATTAAAGATGTTATTTTTTTTCTTTTCGATGTAGAAAATTAAATAAAAGGCTTGACTTTGAAGGATATTTATCATTTTTCTGCATGTGTTTGGCCATTAATCATACAAGTATTTATTATAAAAGATATTTCTAAGAGGAAAAAAGTCTTTTTCCCCTAAAATAAGATTGAGAAGAAATTCTCCAACAAGAATAATTAATTTTATTAACAGATTGATAAGCCCCAATATTAAGCTGAAAGTGAAAGAAAATACACGTCTTTCTGAGAAAATTTAAGCAATGCAGAAGACTTACATTGAACGATAATTAAGCCTACATATTCCTTATTATTTCCTCTCCTTAGCTGCGATGAAAAGAAGTTACATCTGCCTTAAAACCATTGGACCTGATAGAATACAATTATTGCACTATTTAATATGATGCATTTCAATGTTTTTTAAATATAAGAATATCATATTCTGTGTTCTCATTGTCGACATGCAACGTACACTGATCAAGAAAAGTATATGACTAATATCAACGACTCTGAGGCATACATTCAACATAATTATTTTTTAGGAACTCAATCCCCAATGTATTGTATTTCAGTCTTTTTTCATTTATTTATTTTTTTTCGCCGATATATGACTGAAATATCGCCGATCCGGCGTAAAACATTAATCAATCAATCAATCAATTACTCATTTATTTTTGCATGAGAAAGTGTTTGATTAGTTCTGCTTTTTTATCAAACTGTATATCAACCAAGATGATATTTACACTTATCTTCATCAAAAAGAACATTAGATTAAGAATATCACAATCTTCTTTACATCACCTTTTCAAAATGTGCAAAGAGTCAAATAAAATGTTTTTTCTATTCCTGTACATAAATAAGTATTTAACATATAAACCTAAACAAGAAGTGTATTGTGTCTTTTTTTCTCTACATTTACATAAGATGCCTATCCTTCAACAACA